>NC_041338.1:30826117-31083617 GCF_004354835.1 Perca flavescens
ACATGTCGTGCCTATTTTTGTTTTTGCCAAACATCTTTTTTATTGCTGCAAAGTTCTTTATATAAAAGTCTGTAGTTAGAAAAGTTTCTTGATTTTAGATTTGGCAATATCTGATCGAACGGTAAGTAAACAAGCCGGAGAACGTGACAAAATATTTGATGTTCAATAGTTGGATGCCCAATCCAACCTCAGAAAAACTTGTTTTTAAGGCTGCTGTCAGTGAAAGCTGCAGTTTGTTCACTGCTCTAAACACTTAAATATTTTTCTTTCAAACTCCAGAATTGTATATCCAAAAAATTGTGATCTTGGATCAGTGTAAGCTGATTTTAGATCCATATTTAAGGGTCCTAATTGAGCCACTATCAACTAGGTACTAACTTTTAAACTGACCGTGTACTGGCTGCTGAATCTCCTAATTTAACATGCCATTAATCTTCCCCAGTAACTGTCTGCTAGATCTTTACATTGGAAAAGCACTTCCTCAGAAACAATTGGTTACTTGTCAAAATGGGGGAAGTTATTAAATGTTGTCATATTGACTTCCCACTCCACTCACCACTCATTTAATTTGGCTTTTGTTTTCTGGGCTTTACAGATCATACAGACACCAACTCAGAACTGGATTTCAGTTGTACTGTTGTGCAGGAGGTGCTTCACTGTTACAGTAACCAGTAGCCAGTTGAAAAACGTCTGTTTCTCAAGAGCAGAAAAGGAAGTTTCCAGCTTCCTGTTCTTTTACAAACGCTGGAGGATTTATTGTTGGGTACAACAAACATAAGAGCTGAATCACAAGAAGAAATGTAGATTAATATGCTCCAATCAGCCCATGTAGAGATGACTAGTATGAAAAATACAGGACAGGGACAGTTGTCTTTAATAGAAAAAAATAAAAAAATAAATACATACATACATACATACATACATACATACATACATAAAAAAAAAAAAAATGTAGACAATCTCATTGTTTTCCTTGTGTTTGTATGTTTGACGTGTGTGTTTGTGCACTACCAAATGCTCTTGTGTTTGTGTTCTAACCCTGCATGTGTCTCCACGCACAGATTGAGTACTTCCTGCGTAAACTGACGGAGGCAATGGGGGGCAGCTGGGTGGAGGAGCGTTTCGAGGACTACAAGCTGCAGCTGAACTCGAAGCAGAAGAGTCTGAACGCCTGGGAGCTCATCGTCCTGGTGGGGTCGGGTCACTTCAGTAAGGGCATGGACCGCCAGACGCTCTCCATGGGCATCAACGAGGTCTACCAGGAGCTCATCATGGACGTGCTCAAACAGGTGGGCAACACACCTGCAAAGGATGACGATACAGTCTCGGTTACTGATTGTTTACTAAGGTCCATCCCCTTCGTTACTACGCCTGTCCTGCTTTCCGTTCTCGCACAGCACACATGCAGTTTACAATGATCATGGTGGCAGATATATGGCTGAAATAAATCTTTGATTTCACACAGAAGTAAACCAAAGCTAGCCATCGGCAAACACAGTGATTCTTTGTAATCTCAACTCTAAAGTTCACTGACTAGCTTCTTCCAGAGCTTTAAACCACATATCATGGTCTTAATCAGTGGTTGGAACTAAGACAATAACCCTGTCTCTATTAAATGCGCTGATGTTGCTGACTAATTTTGATCCTTGACATACAATTTACAATTTATGTTAAAGGATGAGTCTGATGTTATTCTATGTTTTTCGTATTGTCAACAAATCCCGTGAAAAGAACAACCACTAACTAACAAGTATTGTGTGTGTATTTTGGATACACACACACAATACTTGTGCCTGATATATCTTCTTCCTCTGTGCCATAGAGCGCTATTGTCCAAAAATGCATCAATGAGCCACACTGTACACACACACACACACACACACACACACACACACACACAGTAGTGTTTTGTACTATTTACTCCTGTTTGCCTTACTTACAAAAAACTACAGTACGGCCTGTTTTTTGTTTTTAAATATTTGTCTTCAGTAAGAACCAATAGGATCAGGGCTGAGTGCAGGAAAGGGAAGTTGGGAAGTGCTGAGAGACAGAATAACATGTTGGTTTTGGGCTTTTGTTGACCACAAAAATACAGAACTTGAAACAAGTCTGATATGTGACACATTGTCAAAGCTCATTCTGCAGCAGCAAGTATTTCTTTTAGTCAAGTCAGTCAGTCAAAAAGAAAAGTGTGCAGTGTTTACACATTTTTCAAGAATAAATGTGCAGTAATTTAAAAAGAAACCTAATACACAGAAAGAAAAGCTGCAAATAAAAGGAGGTTCATATAACACTTCACCTCGAGACTAACATAGACATAACAAGCATTAACAGAACAGAATTTAAACAGCCCCTTGCAATACACATACAACTAGAATGCCCCATTGCACTATGTTAATGCAGTATGTAAGTTTCCAGTTGGGAACTAATTTGTCTGATTATTCTGACACTACATGAAAGCAGCACAAACGTTCTCACAATGTTGACGAAAATGAAAGAGACTGTGTGTATCCGCCTCATGACTCTGTTCTGCTCCTAAATGTTATGGGTTCTTCCTTGGCCCATGCTACACCCTTCCACCAAGTTCCATGAATATCGGGCCAGTACTTTTTCTGTAATCCTGCTGGCTTACAAACAAACAGACAATCCTAGCTGAAAACATAACCTCCTTGGTGAGTTCATAAGGAAGTGAGATTTTGTGGTCATGTGTGGCACGTCTGTATATTTTCATGTGAAAGCATGTGTGAATGTGATACTGGGGTCATGGGGAGATCTGGAGTTCCCAGGTGCTGTAAATGGCTGCCCACTGCTCCCTTGAGGGACGGGTAAAATGGAGAGAATGAATTCCGCTACATGTATATGTACGTGACAATAAAGTACCTTTTACCTTTTTAGAGACAAAAAAACAGCATTTAAATTAAGAAAACATTCTTTATCGTCAAAGTGAGCAAATAAAGAACACAATGGTTTAATGTTCAATATCGCACAGGGAAACCAGTGTGTACATTTTAGTGAAAGTAAAGTTAAGAGTAGTTGTTGGGTTTAAATTACCCTGATTCATGTCCTCATATTTCTTTCTGCAGGGCTACATGATGAAGAAAGGTCACAAGAGGAAGAACTGGACCGAGCGCTGGTTCATGCTAAAGCCAAACTCCATCTCTTACTACGTCAGCGAGGACCTGGCTGAAAAGAAAGGAGATATCTTACTGGATGGAAACTGCGGCGTGGAGGCAAGAAACTGCTGCTTTTTAAAGAAAACGTTTCTACTCCTCTCTCAGCCTCATCGCCTTTATAGTGACCAATTTGATATCTGAGACCAGGGTGTACAAAATATCCGGAATATTACCTGTAACCGATACACATATCGGAGCTTGAAGTCCATGGCTGGTGCTGTATCATGAGTCAATCAAACCATATGTGTGTTCACAACAGTACAACGATTGAAATGGGTCAGAAAGGGGGTCAATTCCCATGTTATCTTATAGCAGTCATTGTGAAAAGCCGAGTAGATAAAAGAAAAAGGTCCCAAGGATTAAAACATATACTTGTTTTTTTTAGGTGTGCCGACTGCATTTCATTGCCTTTCTAGCTGATGAAGCAATGGGCGCAGTTAGTTACACACAGTCAGCACAGTTAAAAACACAAGATATTGATTGTGTAACTGAAATATTTTCGTGTACTCTTATTTCTTTTGTGTATTTATCAGCTATTATAATCTGTATCTTTTGTTTTTCGCTGCAGGCTCTACAAGATAAAGACGGGAAGAAGTGTCTCTTTCTCATCAAGTCGTTGCAAAAAGGTTTTGAAATCAGTGCGTCAGACAAGAAGAAGAAGCTGGAGTGGATCCAGGGTGAGTAGTGGTTTGTCTCCAGGAATCATTCCTCTTATTACTTATCAGAGAAGTAGATCACATTAGTAGCTGTAAGCCTAAAGGTGGTGACTCATAATGGGTCTCATTCGTTCACTCCACTTTTTTTTTTTTTTTTTTTTTGCCTAAGCTAATATGTTTTATTTGAGCTGTATCAAGTAAAGAGAGTACTTAATAAATGTCAATGAGAACTTGAGAAAAAGGGAAGTTAAATTTTAAATATGTCTGAATACAAAATATTTGTTTCTACATTGCAGTTTTTTGTTTTTTTTTTAAAAACTTGTCAAATTGTTATCAAGTTTTTCCTCTTCATTACACGATTGCTCTTAGATACAGATAGATGGATGGATAGATGATGCTTTGCTTTTATATATGAAATATATTAATAAACAGATTTTTGAGTTTTCCTATAATTCTGTCATTGTTTTATTACATTGTTAATCTAAAGCTTCACAGCTCTTCACTGATTATCTGTACCTTTTTATTACTTGTACTTACTACATACATTTACAGACATGATTTTAATGTCTCCTCCATGTTTTCCATTTAGCCGTTCAGACCTGTGTGAGCCTGCTGCGTCAGGGCCGCCCGGCGCCGCACCGCGAGGCTCGACAGAAGCGGCGGGAGCTGCGGCTGAAGCAGCAGGCCGAACAGGAGGAGCTGGAGCTGAGGATGAGTGAACTGCAGACGGCCAATGAGGCCAAACAGCTTGAACTGGAGAACATGAGGAAGGTGAGGAGAAGATTTAACACACATTAAATGTTCCCCCTATGAATCCACTCTGGTCAGGAAACATCTGGCGCGAGATCAGTTCCTTTTTGTAGTATCCTGAATTTAAAATGGCTCAGTGTGGAAATGTTCTTTTGACACGAGACCGGTAGGAGGGATCCATGATGACAGGGCAAAGATTGGACCTGTAGTGCAAAGAAGGTATGCAGAATAGACAGGTATATAGATGTTGTAACTTCTACATGTTGATGTAAGCCGCACTTACTGTTTCTTTTGGCCAAAAAAGAAAATGTCAGTTGTGGAGGTTATTTTCCATTATTATTATTATTATTATTATTATTATTTAAAATACCTTTTTATAGAAAAAGAAAAGAGATTCAAATTTCTGCCACAACAAAGATTAGGTCATAAAACATCCCACTCCAGTAACAAACAACACCAAACAGACAATGAATGAAACCAGTCCTTTTCAGTAAATGAAACTGGGAAGAGCGTGAGGGGTTGATGTGGTGATTGAGGTCCTGCAGAGAGAGACAAAAATCAAGAAAAACAACCTATACACTGGAAATTCTAAACACAAACAGGATCCTGGTGTTTCAGGTGTGGCATGGTTACACCTACCTTTTGACTACCAGCAAAAAAAAAGGAAAGGGCCATCCAGGAAGTAATGTACTGGAATTAAACCCGAGGGATTTCCCCAGTGGTAATTATTTAAACCTGTAAGATTAAAAAGAATACAATTACTGCACTCAACTCAAAAAATAATAATAATAATAAGGAAGGGCTTCCAGGATCAAGTAAAGTGACCTAGAGGAAGAGGACATGTTGATCCCAAATAGTTTCTAAAGAAGCACAGTTGCAGTTTGAAAAGGACTTCAGGCTGTCTGTATTTAAGACACATGATCATTTTCATAGCTGACTCTGTAGCTGTTTGGATGTGTCTATTCTGTTCCTTATTAGGAAAGTTTCCTCAGCTGGAAAGTAAACTCATGGATCTCTATTCACTACACTGTACTCCTCATCATACTGCATTATCAGTCACATCTTGACACAAAATTAAGAACCTCAAACTATGAAGAGGAGTTTCTGTCTGCTCTTGTTTTGTCACATGGACAGATAATTTCTGGTTATCGCTGACTGAATCCCTGAAGTTCAGACTTACTTTTAGCCCTGTGTAGAAACACATTCACTTGCATTAGGGCCAATGCAGAGAAAATAAAAAAATATGAATAAAAAAAGCTGAACCTGGCTCAACGTTTTTGGCGTAAGTGCAATCAAGGCCACATTCCTGGTAGATTACTTTGTAACCTGGGTGCCATATTTCTACAGACTACCTTGCAATAAGATAAAATATTGCCACAATGATAACTTTCTCTTCTCTATAATATCATAAAGGCAGGGTGGCTGTGACTCAGGTGGTAGAGCAGTTGTGTAACAATGGGAAGGTCGGTAGTTTGTTCCCTGGCCCTGCAGTCCCATGTTGAAGTGTCCTTGGGCAAGACACTGAACCCCAAATTGCTCCTATGCGCTGCCATCGGTGCATGAATTGGAAGTTATTGGAATTTGCTTTGGATAAAAGCATTGGCTGAATCAAATGGGATGTAACAAAGCGCTTTGCACGTTTGGGTGTCTGATAAGCAACATAGTATCATGTCAGTGGTGGAGTATTCAGATATTTTACTTAATTAAAAGTAGCAATATTGAAGTGTAAACATACTTTGTTGAAAAGTAAGTCATGCATTCAAAATCTTACTAAATGCTATAGTGCGTAGTTTCTGTCTCCCCCATGAGGAATTCTAAGTAATGACAACAAAACTGTTGGCGCATCCACATCACACAAGCCTTCGGTGATCGCAATAATTCCAAGTCCTAATACATAACAAAACCCATTCATACATGTCCCTTTCTTTTTTTCCAACTAGGAAAAGCCAGACCAATGGTTATCCGTGTTTTGTCTTTGCCGTCGGTCACTTTCTTTTTTGGATTTTAGTCCTTCTGCTGAACGTGTACGTCTTTTCGTAGGAGTACAATCACTGACTGAAACATTTTGTCGGCACTTCTTCAGGTTTTCAGCCATGCCTTCACGTGTTGTAGCAGTCCTCTTCATCTCCGAAGCTGAACGCTGTTGTTGTTCTTTCTCAGCGGTGACGTAAAACGCATAACTCAAGCTGCTGCTGCTGCATGCAAAAGTCACCGGACTACACCATTTTGTAAACGTAGCCATAATGAGAAATACGGAGATAGTTTTGTGGAGCTGATATGCTTAATTTCCTTAATATAAATAGTTGTGCACTACAGCTTTAAGTACAAAAGCATAAGCCTCAAAATATATTTAAAGTACCAAAAGTAAAAGTACTCATTATGCAGAATGGCTCATTTCAGAATCATATTTATTATATTTTATGATAATAATTATTGATGCTTTAATGTGTATATCCCTTTTTAATGTGAGTTGATTATATTTTGTATAAATAATCTGAATCTATAAAGTAATTGAAGCTGTTAGACAAATTAAATGGAGTAAAAAGAACAATATTTGCTTCAGAATTGTACTGGAATAGAAGTACAAAGTAGCATACCATGGAAATACTCAAGTAAAATACCTCAGACTTATATTCAAGCACAGTACTTGAGTAAATGTACTTCGTTACATCCCATCACTGTATCATGTCATGTATGAAATCCTTTGCTTTTACGGAGCTTGTTAATTCTGTACATCAGAGGAAGGAAGTCTATTTTCCTGAAAGGAAATACTGTTTATAGATATATTTTCGTAATTATATCATCATTGCTGCAGTTACAGTAAGTACTACTGATGTCATCACAACACAAAGTCTTAAAGCTGACTCAACATTCCTCACAGATAACATCACACCTTAAAATAACACAAACTGACTAAACCCGTATTATCTGTAGTAGCTCTTATAAATGACAAATTACAGGTTTCACACACACACACACACACACACACACACACACACACACACACACACACACAAAATTAAAGTAGGTCACCTAAACTCTGGTGGGTCTCCTCTGAAACTCGCTGCCAGCTCATGAATACCAATAATAGATCAGCTCCACCCTGCAGCCTGCGACTGAAGTCTGTCACTGGCTGCAAAAGGAGGAATGTGTATTGAACCAGGAAGTAGGTAGAGAGGTGACATTAGTCTCCATTATAAATGTTTTTCCAGTAAAGCTCCCTAAACCTGACTCACACTTCTGTCTGTTGACACTGCTGACTGCCTGGTTGTGATTATGTGGATTCCCCAAATACAGATGATGAATGGCTGCTTCCTGTAAATGGCTGTGAGGTTAACAGGAGGTTAGGACATGTTAAAACATGCTGGGCCCTATTTTAATGGTCAAAGCGCACGGCGTGAAGCGCGTGGCGCAGGTGCGTTTAGGGCGTGTCCAAATGCACTTTTGCTAGTTTGACGGCGGAAAAAAGGGTCCGTGTGCCGGGCGCGTGGTTCAAAAGGCTTGTACTCAGCGTCTTCATTAATTCATAGGTGTGTTTTGGGCGTAACATGCAATAAACCAATCAGAGTGTCATCTCCCATTCACTTTTAAACGCCATGCGCGTTTGTACCTTGGCGCATTGCTATTATGATGGTGGATTTGCACTGTAATATTTTTGTGTGTGTGTGTGTGTGTAACAAGCATAGTGTGCTAATTTGCTGTTAAAATAACAATGAAATGCTGCGCTATTGACCAGGTTTTTGTTGGTCAATGGCGCGATCACTTTCCGCTGCCTCAAGATCGCAATACGCCAAGAATGCACCTGAACACACCTCCCTGTAAGACCTCCCTGTGGGGTGTATTTGATATTTAAACGACGTGGGCGCTGGACGGGAAATTGACAACTGCGTCGGTCTTAAACTAGCAAAGACACTTTCGTCGGGCTTTGCGCTGCGCAGGGTGCAAGATGGGACCCGCTGTATCTTTTACATTTTTAACTGTTACGATTCAGTTATTAATATATTACTAATTAGTTACAAGTTATGACATTAGTTCAGAGTAAAACCATTTTTTAAATATTTTCCTGTAATAAACACTTCCTGGCCACTTTATTGGGTACAACTACACACTTTAATGTAATCCAATACAACCGATCTACCACTAATTCTATATTTAGAAAGATAATAATGTTCTGTTTTTGTTGACACTGTCCGAAAGGTGTTAATTCAACTGTATGTTTATTACTTTAGTAATGGTGTTGTACTGGACTGTATTATATTGAAATATGTTTCTAATTCTTCATGTTAGTAAATGTGTGAGCAAGACATTAGAAACACTTTTCAATTTAATGCAGTTCCGTTCAACACCACTGCAAACTACAACCTCAATAATAAAAACCTAAAGTAAAATTAACACTTCTCTGACCAGTTTCATTCAAAACTGGACATTATCTTTGCAAAGGTAGAATTTATTGGCTGAGGTGTTGCATAAGATTTTACCGGCGTACCTAATAAAGTGAACACTAAGTGTATTTATTTATTTAATATATCAGACTTTATCAGGTATAGAACGAAGAACTCCTGAGGTAAATAAAATAAGTAAAACTAAAATAAAAAAGCTGTACATACGCATATGTATACACACGTATAAATCTGAGTCATTGGGAAACTGGGCACACACACACACAGAAGTCTCATCTACTCTCCCACATTTGGCCATAAATGGATGCCTGCTCCACTACTGCAATCTGTAGACCAATCATTAGAAAGAACGGCTGTTCCGTAAACCCTCATTGGCAATAACATCTCAACCGTCATTAATCAATGACTTAGTTTACAGCGATGTTATCAAAACAAACTTCAGTGCTTTACAATACAGGAAATAAAATGATGCCTTCAATAAAAGAGTGATGAATGTGATCACAGAAAGTGATCAGATCACAATACAATTATTTTCTTATTATATTTAATTATATTATTCACTCAAGGCTACCATGTGTAGACCTGGTCTGCGGTTTGCCTCAGGTGTGCACACTCTCACTGCATATTCTGTGGGGAAATGGTGTATGCATCTTGTGTGTGAGCATCATTTATACATCTGGCCCCTGGGCTTACATTATGTCCACAATTGTCCCTGTTGTTTCAGTCCACCAACCTACATCACGCAGGGCACTGCATGTCTAATTTAAGAAATATTGGAAAGTAAGAACTACTTTGATGACTTTGTGTTTTGTTACTGTTGGGCAAAAGCCTTTCTTAAGAATGAAACTTTATAGCAACGACAAAAAGCTGAATTAAGCATTTCAAAAGCTCAGGGGGTCAGAGAAGTCTTCTGAACTGAACTAAAAAAAAACAATAACCATAATTTCAGTTAATCAGGTTTTGAATAGTGCAGCACTCGGCATGTTGCAGCCATATCAGTGTGGTTGTAACAAACAGTCAGTGGAGGAATGTAACCAAGAACATGTACTCAAGTACTGTACTTAAGTACAAATTTGAGGTACTTGTACTTTACCGGAGTCTTTTTTTCATGCCACTTTCTACTTCTACTCCACTACATTTCAAAAGGAAAATATAGTACTTTTTACTACACTACATTAATGTGACAGCTTTAGTTACTAGTTACTTTGCAAATTAAGATTTTTGCACACAAAACACATTTAGTTTATAAAATACAATGTTTTATTATAAATTAAACTACCCAACAATAAAACAGTCTACAATACAGCACGTTTCCAGTCTCTAAAATGTGAAGATTTTTCTGCATTGAGTACTTTTACTTTTAATACTTACTGATGATACGTGCATACTTTTACTTCAGTAACATTTTCAATGCAGGACTCTTACCTGTAACAGAGTGTTTTTACAGTGAAGTATTAGTACTTTTACTTAAGTTAAAGGATCTGAATACTTCACCCACCACTGCAAACAGTGAAATGCAGCAACAGTCAGTCAATCTAGTTCACATCGTAGTTGTGTAACATACAGTACAGGGAACAACAGTCAGCCTTTGTGTGGGATGACACTGCTCTCCAATGATTGCACAACAATTTGCCATTGAGGTGAAAATCCTGTCTCACATAGATGGTTGCATGAATGCACAATGAACACACATGTATGGCCCCACAGAGAGATAGAGAGAGAGCGGGGCTCCCTGGGCCACACACACACACACACACACACACACACACACACACACACACACAATAGGCAGTCTGGTTCTCACACTATGCTGCTATATAATGTATAGTCTGTCGCAGCTAAGTGACAAGTCAACATGGGGTAAGTGGTCACCCAGCCGCACAACTCAATTAACCTAAAGATTAATTTCTCCCGTTACATCTGCTTTAATGTACAAAACAATGGAGACACGCTTCAAAGTTTTTAACTTCTGCATAAAAATGGAAAATGTGAAAGTGTTGACAATGTTTAACTAAAAAAGCCTCAGAGACCACAAACGTCTGCTAAAGCTGCATTTCCTTAACTCCCTGTTTTACTCAAACATCATTCTTGTCTCTCTCATTTTAACTAGGAGAAAGAAGAAACAACCAAAAAAGAGGTGACAACAACTTAAGAAAAACAAACTAAGTTCCTATCCAAAGTTTAATATTAAGTGTCCTGAGACCAAATGCACTGATTACAACTTTCTAGGCCAATTCCAATTTTCTTTGAGTTAGGCCAGCCGATACTGATTTTAGCCGATTCCGATTTCATTTTTTCTAACCACTTTACAGCACACACAAATATTTATTTTCTATCTTTTCTTTAATAGAACATTTTGCAAAGAACATAGAAAATTGTTTGAACAGATAATGGATCACTATGAAATAGAACTATATAAATTACTCCTGGTGTGGCAAATTCAGACACATCTAAAGTGCAATGTTAGAACCATTTCCTTCTTTTCACATCCAATATCCAACTAAAAAAAATGTGATTTTGGTGTCTTCCCTCCACGCCCTACTTTTTCCTTGCAGGTGTTGCATATTGAAAACTTGTTATCTTCTGCACACACGCTGAAGAATCTCCAAACAGCTGACATGTTGCAGGTTAATTCACGAGGTTCCCTACATGTGCGAGAATAGCGCGACACACGGCGGAAAAGTTGAGAGAAAGGGAGGGAAAAAGAGACTGTGCTGTCGTGTCCGTGTGCGCGTGCGTCCTTGAGAACTGTAACTCGTATAATTTATGTTGTCCGTTAATTTTTTAGCATTGACCGGCAGGAAATCGGTATATGTCAGACTGACCTGCCGGTCGCCGGTCATGGCCGAGCACGTGAAAACCGGTGTTCTGTCGATTTATGCTACCTATCGAGATGTGCTACTTAGCGGTTCTGCGCATGCGCACGACCCACAAGCATGGTCTGATTCCCCGCCCATAAATCTATGCAACCTTGCGGTCGGACATACGGCCGATACTGTGGTTAATAGAGTAATGTCTAATAAATAATTTATTTATTGTACCTTTTGATAGGGTATATTTGTCTATCAGAATACGCTACCACTGAAATATTCAATAAATATAATTTAATAGAATATCAAAATATGCTCCTTATCTCCTGACAGTGCACATGGAGTGAGTAGTGGTGCAATATATAATGATTCTGTTGGGGGAGCATTATTTGATAGGGTATATTTGTCTATCAGAATATGCTACCACTGAAATATTCAATAAAGATATAATGGTGTATCAAAATATTCTCAAATAAACATAAGATGTCAATACTGTTATATATACCTCTATGGGATTCAGCCTGCCTGCACATTTGGAAATATGCAGGCAAATATATCACATAAGGAAGCACATTTCGATAGGGCAGCGCGACTCGATAGACTCTACTATCGATTTACGCTACGGTAGCATTTTTCGACAAGGCAGCATAGATCGTCAGAACACCGGCCAATCCCGGTCACCGGCCAGTCTATCGGTGCATCTGCAGAAATCCCTTTTAAAGTGGAATGAAATCTTCTTAATTTCTCAGTTTTCCTGCGACAGAAAATAAACTAGGATCCACCACAAATCAAAACCAATCTGTCAATATGCAGTTAGTTGGAAAAGACAAAGTGATACAATACAGTCCATTAATGTATTTTGTCGGTTTAGCGGTTAGAATTTCCCAGTTGACCTTTTTAAATTTGCTTTATTTTTTCGATCTACATTTCTTAGCAAGAACCATTTTAGCAGTGGGCACTATTGATGTTCAATCTCAATTCCTATTTAGACCTTGCATCTCTCTCTCTCTGTTAAACAAAGGTGTTACGTAAGGGATAATGTAGAGCGAGGCGGTTGTTATAGCCAATGCAACCCCGACAGGGTGATCAGGGGAGGGGTCTTGAATCAGCCTGAAGGGGTTGTATTCGCTATAACAACCGCCTCGCTCTACATTATCCCGCTTATTACATGGCTACTTACCAAATAAATCAATAATTTGACTAATAACTTGACAACATATTGATTTAAATGGGAGTTTATTGATTTAAATACGATTGTATTGCTTCCACTAGAGAAAATAGTCCGTTCCGTCTCTACGGTTGGAATCCTGCGTCCATAGCAACGTAAAAACTCTGTAATGCAATCCTTCGTCTATTAGCTATCTACTCAACACCACCTTACGGGCTGTGGTAGTAGCCGTATATTTTATGGGGTGCTGCCGTGGTGGACAAATGACCCAGCTGCTGTTTTAATCACTGCAGGAATTGACACATTAGCTGACGCGTTGTAGTGAGCTAGCGGGCTATCGGCTGCTCTAATTTACATTAAACTGAACATTTCTGTTGACGGTGAAGTGAGACACGGTGAATGGCTTCTTTGGGAATATTTATGTGGACGTTTATGTCCTCATTCATCTCGTTTCCTTTTTGCAGAGCCGCTGCATGTTGACACACCTGTAAGTTAACGTTAAACAAGTTGCAATGTAAGCTAACTAATTAGCGTTGTTGTCCCTGCGGCTGTTACTGCGTAGCTAGCGATCATAGACGGTATAGAAAGATACTAGCGATAGACGCTCATCAGATCTGCTGTCATTGCTTGAATTGGAGGACATAAGTTGCTCCACGTTTCCCCACTTTTTGCCACAGCTGATTATCCAGACTTCTTTCAGCGGATAGCTGTCCTCCAGAGTGAACAGAACTGCGTCCATGGCAACGCTCTGCTTTTGCATGGCAACGGTGTGTTATCCTTAGCAGCGGTCTGTTATCAAGAACAGACCGCATTCTACATTAGAATTCAACCAAGCCATGTAATACATTTAAATAACGGAGGGTAATGCATTCACTTCCAGGGCTCGACATTAAGGCTTGTCCACTTGTCCGGGACAAGTGGATTTTTTGTAGGACAAGTGGAAGAGAAATTTACTTGCCCCACTGGACAAGTTAAAACTCAAACAAAACAAAATGCCACTCATTTCGTCAATGTTGAAACAAATACATATTGTACCCCACAATCCCGGGCAGCGGGTCGCTAACGTTAGACCCAGCCCGCTGTTCAGCGCATTCTCCGAAAGCGAAGCAGCATGAAAGCACGGCGAGCTAGCCGGTGTTAGCTTGCTAACTCCACCTTAACGTTACCTCCTCGCCACATCGTTCACAGAAAACAAGCTGAAAACAGAAGTCACTCGTGGCGATAGCAATATGCTTTGTGTGGATGAAGCATTATATACGTTATTATGTGCCACTCATTCCGTTTATGTTACAGATTTTACTTTACCGATTTGAAACAAATACATTAACCAACGTTAGACCCAGCAGCAGCGGGAGAGCGGACCGCTGACGTTAGACCCAGCCCACTGTTCAGCTCATTCTCTGTAAGCGATACAGCATGAAAGCACCGCGGAACCAGCAAGCCAGGCAGCCGGTGTTAGTTAGCTAACGTTAGCATGCTAACTACGCTTTAACGTTACTCCGTCCCCACATCGTTCACAGAAAACGAGCCGAATAAAGCTGTCACTCGTGGCGATAGAAGTGTGCTTTGTGCGGATGAAGCATGAAGTTAATTTGACTCTTGACGGCTGGCTCTCTGCCTCGTAACGTTACTAGCTGCTCCGCTACTCGTTTGTAGCGGATTAAATATCAGGTAATAATCAACTGTAAAGTAGCTACACCTTTTTAAAGGACCCCTTGGTAAGTGAAATTGTAGAAAGAAAAAAAAAAAAAAACTGACACCAACATTTAGTGGCAAAATACATTGTTATGTCTACAAAATTATTTTAGATATAGTATAAGTTCAAGTCACCACTACCTCTGGTCAAAATATTGAATTAGTATCTCAATATATTGACTCAGTATCTCAGAATATAAACAAAGAATATCAAAGTAATGAGAAACTATAAAATATTGACTTAATCTCAATATATTGGCTTAGTATCGTAATATATTGACTTAGTAACTCAACATATTGGTTCAGTATCTCAATATATTGACTTAGTAACTCAGAATATCTCAATATATTGACATAGTAACTTAGAATATTGACTAGGAATCTGAAAGTAATGAGAAACTTTAAAATATTCACTTAGAATCTCAATATATTAACTTCTGCACACCGGCGTGCAAAGTATAACTTTGTATTATGAGTCTGGAGATCCTTTTTTCTTGTTGAAGAAATCTATTCTTGGGACACATTTGTTTCTACTATTTAAACTGAATTGTATTAATGTTGATAGTGTTTGGATGCTTTCAATGGTTTCTTCAAATTCTGCATTAGCAAAACACAAAAAAAATTATAAAATGATGAATCTTTACCCGGACAAGTGACTTTTGTTCATGGACAAGTGAAACGTAAATGTACTTGTCCGAAGGACAAGTGCCTCAAAAAGTTAATGTCAAGCCCTGACTTCGGTTTACAAACTGTAGGCAACAGCTTTCAAACCAAAATAAGCGGAGTGTAATTCCCCCCTGATCAGGTTTCGCCTTTTTTTATTTCTGTTAAATGTACATTGCATATTAATTTAAGGGTGAAAACAACAGGAAACCGAGAAGGTGCTTTTGTCTACTGGGAATATCTGATGATCTGTTTTTCTTTTGGCAGGCTCTGGAGGAGGCGGCGACTAATGCAGCAGAAGAAGAACGAAGGCGTCTTGAGACTCAAACTGAACTCCAGGACCGCTACAGGATCGACCTGGAGAGAGAGCAAACTGTAAGCACTCCTTGTCATATTCAACCGGGCCATTACGTCAGAACAAGTGGGGGAGCAACTTTAAGACAGCTTCCTCTTTTTGGTATAGTGTTGGGCGTTTTTTTATTAGTTGAGTTCAAAATTTTAATTAAACATTTATTTAAACATTTTATTTAAACATTTATCAGGTTAAATGAAATGTAAAAAAGATACTCAGGAGAACTCGAAATAGACTTGAAGTTAATATGTACAGCTCAGAGTGAAGCTGAAACAGCAGATGAGTTATTCTGAGTTGTGTTGATGTTCTCACTACACATAATAATAATAATAATAATAATAATAATAATAATACAGTATGTGGTTAAGATGTTTCCATGTAGCTATTATTGACAGGCTCTGCTGTTTGATTGTAATTGGGACGCGTACTTGTTACTGAAAGGTACGTTTGGTAAATGTAACCACCAAAAAAAGGCATCTATACTGTGCTTCACTGCCTCTGGTGATAACATCTGGACATGCTCAGTGCACAGCGTGGATGTGGTGTACCAGCAGATGATGTTTATCGTCCTTCAGTGACTTTATGGATATACAACATATATATCTAAGCCTATGTACGATACAACTAAGCCTCAACATGTGTATCTAATGGACATTGAATGTAACTTTGATAGGGTTGAACAGACTGTGTATAACTTCACCTCAATATCTCTACATTTTAAGAGAAAAAAAAACACAACATCCTTAAATCATTCACCATAGAGCTGAAACAAGTGATTTTCATTTGCAATTCATTTGCTAATTAAAATATCAGAAAATTGATTGATAGGTTGAAGATTAGATTAGCTAGATTCAAGTGAGATGCCCATTAATTACAGGCAAGTATACTTTTGTATATTATGTGTGTACTTTACACCCACTATCACACTGCTAAAGAGTTAGCTTGGAACATGTGACGTATACTGGGCTGAAATAGTCACTTAAAGGGTAGTCTATATCCACGACATTCCACTTCCGGGATTGCTCTGTTGCTGCCAGATTTAGGCCGGATATCCGTTGCCTTCGGTTTCCTTTTGTGTTGGCATTTTAAACTATGGTGGATTTCTGAGGACTATGGTTAACTGCTCCTCAGATCTCTGCACAACGTTTAAAACAACTTTTAAACGTACACGTTCCACCAAAACAAGTTCCTTCCCCAGGCTATTTTGCTTTTCTCTGGTTGTGATTGGTTTAAAGAAATATCAATAAACCAGAGCACGTTTTCCTCCCATCCCGAATGCTATGTGGAGTAGCCAGACCCTCCTCCAGCGCGCTTTTGAGGAGGGCCTGGCAAAGCAAGACTACTTTAAGGGTAAGAAGCGAGTCCTGAGTATACATTTAGGACCACCAGGTGTGTTGATATTGACCTCCAGATAAAGAATTTCTCTGTATTTTTCCTGGTTCAACAGGTACGGCAGCAAATGGAGGAGCAGGTGGCCCAGAAGTCCACTGAGCTGGAGCAGTACCTGCAGCGGGTTCAGGAGCTGGAGGACATGTACCATCAACTGGAGGACGCTCTGGAGGACGAGAGGCGCGCCAGACAGGACGAGGAGGCCGTCCGGAGGCTGCAGGCACGGTCAGTGGGAGAAATGTATCATCATATACTGTAGGTCTGTTGGAGAAGTAGCTGTGCACAAATGCAAGCAAAACTAACTATGCAACTGTGCAAACTGGGACAGGAAGGACAGGAAACAGCTCTACCCTTAATGGTTTGATTACATTTGACCACAAGAGTGACTTTGGTGATGCCACAACTATTGTTTTGCCCTTCACACGTGATAAAAACATATTTCATTTATTTGTGGCAAAATGTGCCTTCTTGGTGTGCTCCAAAAAACAGACCAGGACAGTGCCAGTTTGAGGCGGGATGCACGTGTTTTTCACTCAATTTCAACTCTGCACACAACTCTTACGCAGCAAGCTAACAAAATACCATGTCTACAGACAGCCTGGGAAACAATACAGACTAAGATAACACATTTTTTGTTGCTGTGAAAATATTGAATGAAGTTCATCACAGCATCAACACCACCTGCTGCTGTTTGAGTATCAGCAGATAGAGAATCCATATCACGCCTGCCACCCCAAAACCTGCCTTCACTCTATTTTATAAACCTACTAATAATAAGCTAAAATTAAACTCTATGCATCATAACAAACACTTTCAGATTAAAATCTGTTGAGTTATGATGAAATACCCACATTGAACGCTTACAAAACATAACCAACCAGGACCACCAGAAGATGCATCATCGTCCATCAGTCTTTCTAAAATGTTGTTAGTACACAAGCATGAACAATGACACGCATCCATGACATAACTATCACATTTTGCAGATGTATCAAGCTGCTAGTTGCCTTCTGTTATCGGCTTATCAAAGTTTTCCACCGCAGATATTTTTACTTCATATTCACTGCCTAGTTAACGTGAAATAATCTATAAAAGTCTGCTCCTCATATCACCAGACATTCAGCTTCTCTCTCCACCCCCTGACCTTCCTTCCTATCTGCTGACATTTACTTTCCACCTCACGTTTGACTAACCAGTAGTGCGCCTGTCATCACCATTGTACAGCTGACCAGAGGGCTTAAATTAAACCACTGTGTTTAGAAAAAACAGCGATCAGGGTCGTCCAATCTTCTACCACACAACCTTTTAAAAGTTTCAAATAAAGCTTACTAGTGTGAAAAGCAGTGTATGCATTTTTAAGCTAAGGGCTAATTTGAGTTCCTGGTCTGTAGAGATGTAGCCAGTAGTTTAGCAACATTTATTTCCTAGTAAGGTATTCACTGTCATAATGTCAACTTGAACTTAAATTTTGGTCCATTCAAATCTTTGGCTGCCTTTTTATAAAAAGCGTTTTTGATAAAGAATATAAAAAAAAGTAAAATCTGTAGTCCCATTTACTTGAACCTAATCTTAAAATCGCAGTCCATAATTGCACTATAGCACCACCTGCTGACACACTGACATGCCACAACCACCTCCACCTTACTGTTGATTTACATTAGTTGCTTTATTTTATGATGTGGACTAAGGAAACTTTTGCTACATCCGCTTCTACACATTTTAGATTTAAATATTAGGGTTGACATTATCTGATACATTCTATATTTGAAATGTCTCTAGACTGTAAAAGTTTGATGTTTTCAAAAGCTGAGTTAAAATATACAATCAGTATGTATAATATGGTGGGAATTGCAAAACTGTTGCGATTGTGTTGCGGCTTATAATGTATTTAACGTGAAATCAAAAATGTTGGTCTCTGTCAGGGGGAAAAGGAGTAAAATGTATTCATGCAATTTAGCATGAATGCAGGGCTCAGACCAGCTAGAAATGAGAAGCCTTTATACAGAATAATTTTAGTCTTTACTCACCCATGTTTAATGTCTTTGCTGAGCAGGTTACTGGAGGAAGAGGCCACAAAGAGGATAGAGCTGGAGGAGTTCCACCTGCGGCAGCAGCGCGCCATCTCGGAGACGGAGGCTGAGAAAAAGGAGCTGGAGAAAGCTCGTCTGACCAAGGAGAGCGCCCTGCAGGCTGCGATGAAACAACTGGAGCAGCTGGAGCAAGAGAGGCAGGGGGCGCTGGAGCAGTACCAGGTCAGCTGAGAGAAGTCATAGTGGTGGTGCAGGGGGCCAGCAGTAGCCAATGATCCACAGGAGTCATGTGGTTGTTTTCTAAATCAATTTTCAGTAAATTATATCACCGTATTGCTCAGTAGAAACCTGCAGGAAAAGAAGCGAGTGTAGTTGCACATGACTATTTTCACTATCCATTAATCTATCAATTATTTTACCAAATAGTCATTTAAAGTATATAAATGCTGAGAAATTGCCATTGTTGGTTAAAGGAGCACTCCCAAATCTCAAAATGAACTCAAGTGTGAACGGTTTTATAACAAAATCAGGGAGTGCATCTTTAAAAGAACACATGGTACAATGATCATATATAAGTGAAGAAAAAAAGTCATGCCAAATATTTCTATATTCTTTCCTTAAATAACAAATCCATTACAAAAATAATTGCAATGCATGTTAATAAATAATGGTTGTTTTGTTTGCTATTGTTTAAGGTTCTGCAGTTATTAAAAGGTTTTTATTGTAATACTAATTTGACTTCTTATTGATGACCTACAGTTTTAATGAACAACAATGTGTTCCAACACTATATACCTGTTTGTAACGGTGATAACCGGTATACACAGAAACAACTTTTTCACTGTAAATAATTAACTGTTCAAGGTAAAGAAAAGTAATGGATTATGACATGACATTATGACTTAATATCTGTCCATTTACTAAAAAAAAAAAAAAAAAAAAAAAAAGACATCAGTTCTTAGTTACGTAGTACCTTTCTTTGCCACATGGTGTCACTTTATGACTGCTGGATGGGAGGCAGCTATTTATAATATTAATTATGTTATTTGTTGATACAGTATGACAACAAGTGCTGCTCTTAAATATTTAAGGTTGCCAAAGGGGTCTCCCCTTGTATTTGTATTACCTGTTAATAACTTTGTCTGTGTTTTCTTGTGTGAGACAGACGGTGATGAAGAAGCTGGAAGACGCAACCAACAACACCAAAACCTGGAAGCACAAGGTGGCTGAACACGAGGGCATGTTACGGCTCATTCAACCAGGTAATGGCAACACACTAACCACCATTGTGTGGACCAATTAGAGTGTTACACTTTGAACCCAATTTTTCATACTATTTGTGGCCAGTATTTTTTTTTTACCTGCTGCCCCAAAGCCATCAACCTAGGAGAAACACTGCAGCAGCACAAAGTTAAATGTCCAGAAAGAGATTCAGTGTGTCTTGTTCCACCTTATAAGATCACTGTAATAAATGTATTCTCTCAATCTTAAACATTATTCACAAAATCTGTTCAATTATAGCTTATCCAGTCTACATGTGTTTTTTGGGACTTGGAGAAGGTTTAAGACTGTGTCCCACGGGGTACCGGGGCCGTCGCTACAAGTCCTTGTATAACTGGAGTGAGAGCTGTGTCTGTATTTTCGGCACAAGACCAAACACTTCCTAGGGGTGTTGGGCTCCACCAGGATTGTCCCTTGTCATCGATTGTCAAGGCGCAGCCGGGGGGATGAATCCCTGTTTAAGGGTTAAACTGTAGCTGTGATTTTGACGTGCTCGCTAATGTACTCCTCAAAGGACCTAAGGTAGCACCATTGGCTAAATACGTTAAAGCCAGAAGCTCCCACCAGGATTTGAACCTGATGCTTCTATTGGATAGAATAGATGTGTTACATACACCACAGGAGTTCAGGAGTAGCTTTACCACCACGCTCAGCCAGCTCAAGCACTTAATGTGTGACTTTAGCCATTTAGACGTTTTTTTTATTTAACATGAACACACAATAAAGTGCAGCTCTACAGACTCAACAGTCAGTAAGTATTCAGTGACATTTCATTCAGATATCTTGAGATGACACAGGGACCCCATTTGAAAATTGGCCATGCCAGTTTTTCCCTCACCAAAATGTAGCCTAACTTTGGAGGGTTATTTAACCCCCTTCCCAACAAGCTAGCATTACATATGGATTATTACAATGGATTATAAATGGATAATGGAAAATCTTTTTTTTTTTTTTTTTTTTAAACCCAGCCCTAGTGGGTGTGAGGCCTTTGAGTTCAGTATTACTGTGTAGGACAACAATGTTGTCTTGAGTTTTTTTTAATAAAGAGTAACTACACTTTAATAATCACTGCACTGCTTTTGAGGTTTGACAGTTGCTTGCAAAGTGACCGCTAAGTGTTACACTAGCTCACACTGAAAATAACACATGGAGGACTTTGGCCACGAGTGTCAGTCATATCTGACTGTTACTGCACCGTTAATTGTTTGTAAACATTGCAAAATAATTGAAAAAGTGGTTACTTTTTTCAAATTCAAATAGATATTTAGGTACAGTCCACTTAAGTAATGTTTCCTTTAGTGCTGAAGGTGTTACTATTAAAATTAACAAGTTAAAATTAAATAATTTTTTTTGTGACACACATTTAATGAGTTTCAGAGCGACACATGCATATCTGCTTGAATTGTTTTTTTTCCCCCCCAACGCTGTGAACTCCTGCCATGAATAAATTTAATGGCGCCTTTGTCCTACTAATTTCCCAATAGAGTTCATTAGTAGATTTAGTAGAGGAGAAACAACTTGGCTCTGTTTAAACTGGAGATTCTTGTCATACTCTCTCAGCCAACTATGTACAGTCTGCTGCCTCAAAGCAGTTAACAGCCAAACAAAAGGGAGGGAGAAAACATAACAATGATATATCTAAATTCCGCAGATACTTTTGGCTGTGGGCTTCATATTAAAAATGTTGTTTACTACAAAGTAAAATATCGACTTTACTAGACAAAATGTCTATATCAGTCTTTTTTTTTTTTTTTAGTATAACCAGGTTTAAGAATTTAAAATGGCCACACACTTTTCAAAGTTCATCTGATATAGGTTAAATAATGCACAGTTGAAACTAAAAGGCTAACGTTTAGTTTAAGATACCATTAAATATAAAAAAAAGTAATTGAAGCATTAATGAATGACTTCAACATTATAGCGCTCACTTTTGTTAATGATTTGTATTTAAATCTGGTTTAATGATTAAGAGCCTGACCTATTTAAAGGGATGGGAGCAACTAGAGCATTTTGGATTAAAATTAATTAACAAAATAATCTCACATTAAAATAGAATGAGTTAAAGGTTTCAAAAAAAGTGAAAATCCCCCAAAACAATAAAAACAAAGACTTGCTGAACTTAAACCAATATGTCAACTTAAGCTAACTGCAAACAAGTAAAAAAAAAAAAAGCAAGGGCCATGATTACCTAGTTGCATTGCTGCAACGCAACAGACGGGACACAGTTACATTAATTACTTAATGACTGTTGCTTTGACTTGCCGTTAATAATGCATTATAGTGAGAAATCATTGCACATAGGGTGAACAAGTCAAGGATATAGTCCACCTTGAATGAAATATTCCTACCCCTATGATGAACAGTCTCTTGATTTTTGAACTCCAGGTTCCAAGGGTCAGCAGCTGATCACCAACTGGGGCCCAGCAGCCTTTTCTGACGCAGAGCTCAGTCTGAGGCAGAAGAAATGGCAGGAGACGAAGAATCAGACGACCCAGGCCCAGTAGAGTCCCTGTACGCCCTGAACCTTAAACATGTTTACAACTCAGAAGAGCAGACAAGAGAGGGCTGCTGAGACGTACTGTCTGTGATACAACATCTAGTGACTGGAAGGACTTGTCTGGTAACTGGATTTTCAGTGGAGTCCGAATGCGAGATTTACCAGGACAATTTAAGGCATTTTAGGATTTGGAGGCATTAAGTAATCAATGACCTTTTATACCTTAGAACAAGTCTATCATCGTAGGCCACCATCGATTAAATGAGCAGAACAGACACTCAAGTCACATTTTCACATTATGAGGATTAAGTTCACTAATTCTAGCAGGGATCCAACAAATGTACTAAGTCAAGCAGTGATAACACCAGAAAAAAGATGCTGGCATAATAATAGACTAACTTTGTTGTTAAATGTATTGATTGCCATGTCAGTCCCTGGTCTTGTAATTGAGCAGCTAAAAACGTAGATTGGTAGTGTGTTTAAAGTCCAATGAGTGGGGAGTTTTCTTTCCAAAATGGTGGATGGGACGGGATATAAAATGTGTTAAAGGTAAAAGCTCACTTTGGGTCATTAATATTTATCTTTAACCCTAACACCCACCACAGATAAAAGTATATTACAAAAAATAAACGGTCCAGCTTTGAGTTTGGGAGCTCTGGCTTCATACACTAAGCCAGCTGTCAAAGATTTGGGGGTTACATTTGATAGCAGCATGAAATTTGAAGAGCAGATCAGCAGTGTTGTTAGAATGAGCTTTTTCCAGCTTCGTCTCCTGGCTATAGTTCAGCCCTTCCTTAACAGGCACGATCTAGAAAAGGGGATTCATGCTTTTATTAGTTCAAGGTTGGATTACTGTAATGCTCTTTATGTTGGTCGAAATCAAACCTCCATCTCACAACTTCAACTTGTGCAAAATGCTGCTGCTCGCTTTTTAACAAATACATCTAGACTTGCACACATCACTCTCGTTATCTACACCCTACATTGGCTCCCTGTGCGTTTTTTAGAATTAATTTTAAGATTTTATTGTTTGTTTTCAAGGCCTTAAATGGCCTGGCCCCGGAGTATTTGTCTGAGATTTTAACCCTGTGTAAGCACAACTGGTCATTGCGGTCTTCAAATCAGCTGGTTTTAGAAGTCCCAAGGTCAAGGTATAAACGGGGGGGGTGCTTTTGCAGTTACTGCCCCGAGACTCTGGAACAAGTATTATTGCACTATTACAGATGTAGCTCTTTTTAGATCCAAACTCAAAATGTATTTGTTTAGAATGGCTTTTAATACGTAGTAGTGGTGTGACAATTTCCCTCTCCTCCTCCTGTTTCTATGTAACCTGATTCTGATTTTAGTTTTATTCTTGGTTCTTGATGTAAAGCACTTTGGATACCTGCTGGTTGCTGTAAAGTGCTATATAAATAAATGTTGATTGATTGATCTAATTCCTCCTGTATGATCAACGCCCAGCTCACTATTGAAGTTACAAGTCTCTTAGTACTTCAGTCTGTTAACAGTGGACACTGTCAATTATGTAAGAGCTGACCATGGCTAAAATCCTAAGCTAAACAATATACATTAAAAATCTGTTTACTTTGGGTGCCCAGATGGCTCAGTTGGTAGAGCAGGCGCCCATATATAGTTTTACTCCTTGACGCAGCGGCCGCAGGTTTCGACTCCGACCTGCGGCCCTTTGCTGCAAGTCATTCCCCCTCTCTCTCTCTTTCAAGTCTTCATCTGTCCTGTCAAAAATAAAGGCAGAAAATGCCCCAAATGGTTACTATTTCCAATCTACACTTTATATATTGTTTGAAATGGACTTTACACCACAACAGCAATACATAACTTATGGGCTCTGAAAAGGAGCTAAAAAGATCTGTGCTCTGTACCTGCTGTAATCTTGTAAAAACGCCCACCAATCACTGCCTCGTAGTCAGCTCGGACAGAACTAATGAAACGCCTCCTTGCCCCGCTGCGCGTATTCTACCCCTCCTGTGTACGAGCCTGAGTTCAATGCGCTTCGTTGCTGCATTGATAACCGTATTCATGTTTGTTTTAAACATTTGGTATGATAATATTAGGTGTTTGCTTACCCGTGAATGAGACATGAAGTAATTGTGGCCCTTTCCCCGCTCTGATCTGAAGCAGCAACGCGGCGGTGCTCCTGCACGTCTGTGTGTGTGGGTCAGAGCCCCGAGGAGATACTTGTTTCAAAGCTTGCTAGCTTTTCAACATTACCAACCCTACCTTTAGGATGTGCAGCTTGCTAAAAGTCATGACTAGAAAACAGTTTACACCATTACCTTTTTGACATTTTCTTTTACTTTGTCCTGACTGTCGATTTGTTTGTATCTATGAAATACACTACTTTTGACCAGTCGGACCTGTCCAACGTAAAGTGCTTGAGTGTGTTTTAGGTTCACAGTGTTGTAAAGTTGAGGGATGTTGGACCGCACCAATCAAGTTGTAATATTTTTTAAAAAGCATCAGTTACAGAAATGGCTACAAACTGCTCTTTCTGATGGCCTTTTTTTTCCCTCCTAAGTCTTTTTACATGAAAGTATAAGGGATTTTTGTAAATATTTTAACAATAGTTTTTGTTTTCCTTACTAAAGTTACACTGTATGAGGGCAGCATCAGTAGCACCTGGGGATGACCTGTCTAATGTAAAGTCAATATTTAACAAAGTTGTCTTCTAAAAAAATAAATAAAAGATGTTGAAATAACATGTACGAGAACAGGCTTTTAAACATTTCCTGCTTGTAAACATTTTCAGAAATAAGGCGTTTAGCCAAAGTCTCACTCCAAACAAGAATGCTAACCACAAAACATTGATACTGTGTTGTTGTACTGTACTCATCAGTGCCTTTGTCATGAGTGAAAATTATGATTTCTATTTGTTTTTTTGTATATGTAAAAAGCTAAAGACTGAACTATGGAATAAAGCACCGCTCAAATAACTATTGACTGTATTTGTCTTGAAATTTAAAACCTTACACAAACTGTACAGCACAACCATCCATGGCTGCTGAACAAATCCACGGCCAGCTGCACTTGCCTTAACCTCATACGTTCACCAGAGGCTGCTACAGTCCACAAACACCAAACCACTACAGAAAGCAGCTAGAAAAGTTCAGTATCTCTGATGGCTAATAACCGATGCATGGGGAGCCACACTTACTGTCAAACAGTAATTCATGTGTTAACTGATCTGGGGACAGAATAGTTCTAGAGAAATGGTGACTTAATTTCCATGACTTCACTGTCTAGACCTTACATTTTCCAAAATAAAGCTGATCACTGTCTTCTGTCCAACTATGTACAGTATGATACGGACTATTTTCAGGGTCATGTGCTGTCTTATAATTGTAATAATGTGTAGCTCAATTGTTATCCTGTTTTTTCTAATAAGGGACTTCAAGATCTGGTGCATGTAGGGAAATTTAAAAAAGACAATGAAACATTCCTGCCAATCAGTGTTAATATTTACATTACTTACTTAGAATGTACACCCTGAAATGTTTTTTTTTTTATAAACAATTAATTGTTTAAATTATTTATCAAGTCAAAACATCAAATGTGAGGATTTGAATATCTTTATGTTCAAGACATAACAAGCGAAATGAAGACATCACATTGGGCTTTGAGAAAATTGTGATGGCCATTTTTCAGTTTTATTGTGTTGTATTATAGTGTAGACTTTTTTTATACTTAGACTGCTTTTATCCTATAGACCATCAACAACTAATGGTAAAGGTATCTTCAGCTAAGCCATCTACCTGTCTCTTAGACCCCATCCCAACAAGGCTACTCAAAGAAGCATTACCTGTGGTTAACACCTCCTCTACTAGATATGATCAATATGTCTCTATTAACAGGTCATGTACCGCAGTCATTTAAAGTAGCTGTGATAAAACCTCTTCTGAAAAAACCCACCCTCGATCCTGAAGTTTTAGCAAACTATAGACCTATATCTAACCTTCCCTTTCTCTCCAAGATCCTTGAGAAGGTAGTTGCTAATCAGTTATGTGATTTTCTCCATAGCAATAGTTTATTTGAAGACTTTCAATCAGGATTTAGAAAGAATCATAGCACAGAGACGGCACTGGTGAAAATTACTAACGACGTTCTAACTGCTGCAGACAAAGGACTTGGACTACTTGTTTTACTAGATCTTAGTGCTGCATTTGACACTATTGACCATACAATCCTGTTACAGCGATTAGAACACTTAGTCGGAATTAAAGGAATTGCTCTAAGCTGGTTTAAGTCTTATTTCTCTGATCAATCTCATTTTGTTAATGTTAATGATAAATCCTCTAAGTACGCGAAAGTTAAACATGGCGTTCCACAAGGCTCAGTGCTTTGACCAATTTTATTCTCCTCATAAATGCTTCCTCTTGGTAATATCATTAGGAAACACTCAATTAACTATCACTGCTATGCGGACGACACCCAATTATACTTATCAATCAAACCAGACGAAACCAGTCAGTTAGCTAAACTTCAAGCATGTATTAAAGATATAAAATCCTGGATGACCTATAATTTTCTGATGTTAAACTGTAACAAAACTGAAGTTATTGTGCTGGGCCCTAAACACCTCCGAACTTCATTATCTAAAGATATAGCTACTCTGGATGGTGTTGTCCTGGCCTCCAGCACTACTGTCAGAAATCTAGGAGTTATTTTTGATCAGGTATATCCTTTAACGCCCATCTAAAACAATCATCGAGAATAGCCTTTTTTCATCTTCGTAACATTGCCAAAATTAGGAATATCCTGTCTCAAAACGATGCTGAATAACTAGTCCATGCATTCGTTACTTCCAGGCTGGACTATTGTAATTCCCTACTTTCAGGTTGCTCAAATAAGTCCCTTAAGACTTTCCAGCTGATCCAGAATGCTGCAGCACGTGTTCTGACGAGAACTAAGAAAAGAGATCATATTTCTCCTGTTTTAGCTACTCTGCATTGGCTTCCTGTAAAATTCAGGATTGACTTTAAAGTCCTTCTCCTGACCTACAAAGCCCTAAATGGTCAAGCACCATCCTATCTAGAACAGCTCTTAGTACCTTATTGTCCCACTAGAGCACTGCACTCCCAGAATGCAGAGTTACTGGTGGTTCCTAGAGTCTCTAAAAGTAGACTGGGAGCCAGAGCCTTCAGCTACCAGGCTCCTCTCCTGTGGAACCAGCTCCCAGTCTGGGTTAGGGGGGCAGACACCATCACCTCATTTAAGAGTAAACTGAAAACTCTCCTCTTTGATAAAGCTTATAGTTAAGAAGTGAGGAGTTGCAACATCCGCCTAACCCGGCCCACCTGCTTCTCTTCGTAGTCATCAGATTTATTGATCATATAATCAATAATATAGTGTGAGTTGAGGGGGGCAGGCCAGTACAGCCTCTCATCAATGTTTTCATTTGTTTCCTTTTGTATGCATCCTGTCCCAGAACTGCTTGTTACTAACCTAGCTCTGGGGAGTTTACTCCCCGGAGTCCTTATGTTTCTTCTTCGCAGAGCCATGCTCTGCGATTCCCTGCAATGTCCAGCCGCGTTCTGCTGCGTCCGCCGCATCCACCCATGCTCTGCAGCGCCACGTTTCATCCCGCAACGTCCTGCTGTGACATGAACTACAACGACTACCTTCAAAGTCACTGTTCCATTATCTTTAATGTGACTATTATCGCCACTGTTCATCACACCCCCAACCGGCCCCGTCAGACACCGCCTACCAAGAGTCTGGGTCTGCCGAGGTTTCTTCCTAAAAGGGAGTTTTTCCTCGCCACTGTCGCAATAGCCACTGCTAATGCTTGCTCTTGAGGGAATTACTGTAATTGTTGGGGCTTTGTAAATTATAGAGTGTGGTCTAGACCCACTCTATCTGTAAAGTGTCTCGAGATAACTCTGTTATGATTTGATACTATAAATAAAATTGAATTGAATTGAACTTACAAACCCCAATTCCAATGAAGTTGGGACGTTGTGTAAAACGTAAATAAAAACCGAATACAATGATTTGCAAATCTTTTTCAACCTATATTTAATTGAATACACTACAAAGACAAGATATTTATTGTTCAAACTGATAAAGTTTATTGTTTTTTTGCAAATATTCACTCATTTTGAATTTGATGCCTGCAACACGTCCCAAAAAAGCTGGGACAGGGGCATGTTTACCACTGTGTTACATCACCTTTCCTTTTAACAACACTCAATAAGCATTTGGGAACTGAGGAAACTAATTGTTAAAGATTTGTAGGTGGAATTCTTTCCCATTCTTGCTTGATATACGATAGTTACTCAACAGTCCGGCGTCTCCATTCTCTTATTTTGCACTTCATAATGCACCACACATTTTCAATGGGAGACAGGTCTTAACTGCAGGCAGGCCAGTCTGGTACCCCCACTCTTTCACCACGAAGCCACACTGTTGTAACACATGCAGAATGTGGCTTGGCATCGTCTTGCTGAAATAAAACGTTTAGATGGCAGGATGTTGCTCCAAAGCTGTACGTACCTTTCAGCATTAATGGTGCCTTCCTAGATGTGCAAGTTACCCATGGCTAGGGCACTAACACCCCCACATACCATCACAGAAGCTGGCTTTTGAACTTTGCACCGATAACAATCTGGATGGTCCTTCTCCTCTTTGGCCCCTGAGGATATAATGTCCATGATTTCCAAAAACAACTTAAAATGTGGACTCGTCATACCACAGCACACTTTTCCACTTTACGTCAGTCCATCTCAGATGAGCTTGGGCCCAGAGAAGCCGGCGGCGTTTCTGGTTGTTGTTGATATGTGGCTTTCGCTTTGCATGGTAGTTTTAACTTGCACTTGTAGACGCAGTGTCCAACTGTGTTAACTGACAATGATTTTCCGAAGTGTTCCTGAGCCCACGTGGTAGTATCCTTTACATAATGATTTTTTAATGCAGGGATCGGAGGTCAAGGGCATTCAATGTTGGTTTGCGGCCTTACCGCTTATGTGGAGAGATTTCTCCAGATTCTCTGAATCTTTTGATTATGAAATCCCTAAATGTCTTGCAACTGTACATTGAGAAGCATTGTTCTTCAACTATTGGACTTTTTGCTCACGCAGTTGTTCACAAAGTGGTGAACCTTGCCCCATCCTTGCTTGTGAACGACTGAGCCTTTCCCAGTCTTTTGTTGATCCTGTCCCAGCTTTTTTGGAGTGTTGCAGGCATCAAATTCAAAATGAGTGAATATTTGCACAAAAAAAAACAATAAAGTTTATCGGTTTAAACATTAAATATCTTGTCTTTGTGTATTCAATTGAATATAGGTTGAAAAGGATTTGCAAATCATTGTATTCCCTTTTTATTTACGTTTTACACAACATCCCAACTTCATTGTAATTGTAATTATAAACTAGAAGGGCATTCGGGGAGCGCAGACCTCCACCAAGGCTTGCCCTATATTTCAAAGTTAATGCAGTGTGAATTTTCCCAATTGGGAACTAACTTTTGCTATTATTCCGCACAAAACATGCAGCACGAAAGCCATATCTCGCAATGTTGGCAAAAGTGAAACATAATTGGTGTATCCGCTGTATAACGGGTTATTCCTTGGCCCATGCTGCACCCTTCCACAAAGTTTCATGAAAGTCAGCCAGTAGTTTTTCAGTAATCCTGCTGACAGTCAAATAAACCAACCAAAAAACAGACAAACCAAACGGAACACATAACTTCCTTGACGGAGGTAATAAAACAAAACTGTCATGATTATTTGATAATGAAAATAATTGTTACCTGCAGGCATTCACAGGTTTATAAATGTAGCCACACATTCAATGAAAGCTCTTAATACTTGATGCTACCGATATATTCAAACATTGCCAAAACATTTATACTGATATTATGTTAGTATATAATGTTGTCTAGATTGATTTAGTTTTACATCAACATTGGAAAATATATTATTAACATGATGTTGATTTCATCTATACTGTCAAGACCTAGCTGAGCATCTTCTCGGTTAAAAAAAAGAGGGTTTTGGTTGGAGTACAAACTGGGAAGTTGATTGCATCTGGGCAACTTTTGGCGTACGTGCTCGACTCGCCTTTACTCGCTTTTTTTGGTTTTCCATTACGAAAAAAAGTCCCTGGCACCTGCTAACAGGTACTTTTTTTAGTACCACCTCCGTCCATGTTCCAAGCGAGCTGAGCCGATACCAAAAGGTGACGTGAAACCTGCAGACTACTGATTGGTCAGAGAGAATCGTCACTAATCACTGCATCATCACTGCTAGTGACAGACGGGGGTGTCCTGAACAAAACCGCCATTTTTAAATAGTTTAGCCTCAGCTTCTTTTGAAACTAAATTTGTCTTCTGGCTGTGGCAACAGCCACATGCCGAGAATCAAAAACAACACACATTCAACGTTCTCTGTGTGTGTGTGTCACGTTAGGTCACGGCAGTTTCCTGCGGCGTCGCTATGACGACCAGCCACGCTCGCCTCAGGTATGAGGCGGTACTAAACCTGCAATGGAAAATGGAGGACGGGGCACCGAGTCGAGTCGGGCAGAGTAGAGTCGAGCAGGTACCATGTAATGGAAAAACACCATTAGACTATAAATAAACAAATAAAGCTGCCATTGATGAACTAAGCCGGTACATTATCAGACTACCCTACTAAGGTGCTTAATGCAGGTTGAGAATTAACTGGAGGCTGTGTTTGACAAAGATGTAGCTGTCACGCAGTGCTTCACTGTGGTCAGTCTGTGGGTCAGAAACCTTTCCTCCTCTTTCAAGCACCCTGACAATGAGCGTCAAATCCTGACAAGATTCAATATACGTAAATGTCTTAACTGCCAGAATAGAAAAACAGTATCTAAGTGTTGTGCAAAACAGACTACCTTGTAAAATCTGCACTTTTAGATTACCCCCCCTTGAAAGATCCCCACTAAGTTAATTCACTCCATCCTTCCTCCGTATCGTGCAACAGTCGTTAATTTGAGTGAGACGGGACAGACCAAACAAACACACACAAAATACGTTCCCAAAAATCTGCAGTCCAGATGCGCTTGGCACATACCACAGCTGCACTAACATTGCTTTATGCAACAAGATGGCCTGTCATTAACGCCAAGTGCCGCGCCGGATGCACTCTGTCAAAACCCCCCTCCGCAACCCCCCAAAACCCCCAGCAGCGTCTGTATCCCATCATTCCTCTCTTTTTTAAACATCCTCACACTCATCAGCCTGAGGTTATGAGGCTTGTGGCACGCGTGCTGCATTCCTGGGAGGTGATGCGAAACAGAAATGCATTAAATTCCCGATCTGGAATCCATCGCAGGGGGTGTTGTATGTGCGAGAGAGAGAGAGAGAGAGAGAGAGGGGGAGAGAGGGTAGTGGGGGGTTAGGTGGAAAGTAAGGATAAGGTGGGGTTAAGGGGTCTCACTGCCCCCTCGAGTACCAGAGCATCTGAGATACAAAGAGTCTGAAGATGTCTAAGGAATTCAAAATATATAGGGTTTGAAAGTTTTAGGAATTCTGTGTATTTACAGCAAATGGGGTTCTCGGGAGCCTCAGGGCCTGAAGAGGTTTACGGAGCAGAGGGGTACTCTTGGGACAGTAAAATAAAACGCGAATTAAGAGTTCAGGGTATCGCAATGACAATTCATCTGGACCCCAGGTGAGAGAGTTCAGGGAAGCATCTGGTGAGAGAGTAGACAAAAATAGCATATCACTGCGTCTTCACATTATAGAGCTCTACGGAAGATTAAAAGGTCCCCGGAGAATTCCTGCAAGGGTCAACGACGCAAACAGATGTCCTCCCTCCTCCTCATAAAAATGAACAACGCCGAAAGTGGGTCCAGAGAGTGAAAAATTAACTTCACACCAACAACAATGACTATTACTGTAAAGAGCTGCTCTGCCTCGCTGGTGGAATTTATGCTTCAACCTCCTTTTACCTGCATGTCATCCCTCTCGTCCACTAACACGTTTCCCTGCATCGCCCTCCTGACATTTCACAACATCACATTAGAGTTAGATTTGTGTAATGTGGGACTTACACCAATGGCTGAAGGTTTTAGTTTAGAGATTTCGTGAGGTTCAAGGGTGCAAGGAGACGGAATTTGGGACAAAGGATCTGGCTCCAATCAGCGCATCTGACTGAGGTTGACTCTGCACCCACAGGAAGGCCGAGCCTGAGGCCACAGCGGGGTAATCAAACCCATCTTTCTCAATTGTTCATTCCAGATATAAATATCTTTTGACAATGCAAAGAGCCAAGCTAAAGGTGAGCCGTGTGCCACTCTAACCTCCAATTTGTATTTTTACCCTCATAGGTCGGAGGTTACTGTGGATACATGTTAAAGTACATGCATATACCCACTTGCCTACTGTAAATCATATGCAAATGCATGCACACCCAAATACATCCACCTATATGCATGTATAGTGTCCACACATGGATCATACCTGCAAACTCAGAAGGGCTAAAAAAGGTGACACATTTTATACAACCCATCTCATTTCAGTGGCACCTAAATAAGGCACCGAAATCCGCGTTGCAATTCGGTCCGGTAGATAATGGTCGTTAAGGCAACGGGGCAGTATTAGCACCGGGTCTCGCACCCCCCAATAAAAACTCTTTGGATCCACACGATTCACGTGGATGACATTTTCCCATTCAAAACTAGTTTGCAGGTATGCTGGATACATTGATGCTTACACTTAAATTTATGACTGCTGCATGTACATTCACGCCCTAGAAACACAAATGCAGCAGGGCACACAAATAAATACCTATAACTAAATGTGCTAGACACACAAAGATAATGTATTTTTTAATTTAACCTGATATAATAATATATTTTATTTATATAGCGCTTTACATGGTACTCAAAGACACTTTACAGTAAAACCAGCACATATAGCACATTAAAAACAGATAAGCAATAAAACCGACACGTAAAACAAGCTTATTAAAATCAATTAAAAACAATAAAACCAGTAACTATCAAGTGAGAAATGTAAGACTATTGTATGTGGAAAGCATATCCGAAGAGGTGTGTTTTGATTATGAACAGTAATAAGGCAGCAGTGAGGTGACTGGGTGTCTATGTCTATGTAGTCCTACTCAATCTGTGAGGAATGCTTTACGTGACAAGATAGAAAGACTTCAAAAGTCAATGTCTCATCCTCTTCCTCCCCCATGAACACAAAAGAATGTGTGGCAAGACGCAAATATAAAACACAAGTGTTTCGGTAAAAAAAAAAAAAAAAACCCTACAACCCCCATGGACTGCGCTGCACTCCTGCCAGCACATGTAGTTATTCATTTTTTAGTGGAAACCGTCTGACTTATCACGACTGAGCCAAGTTTAGAGCTGGCATTCTACCAGAGCATTGTTAACCAGCATCCTACTTAATTGCACAGTGTATGAAATCATTCTAAAAATACTCGGGGTGCAGCAGGCTTAAAAGGAAGCAGGAACGAGTCATGCAGTCAGCGGGGCTCTTCTTTACCGGGTGAAAGGCCATGTGCTTGATGAGGCGATGCCAAGGTTAGAATTACCTGTACGCTCCTGTATGATCATCCCTTCCATAAATAAACACCCTCTCTCTTCTTCCAGGTTAAGTGTGTCATCAAGGTAAAACTGCAGCTGCTTTTTTATGACCACAAAGAAACACAACCTGCTTTGTTCTCCTGTCAAAAAAAAGACATATGACTTAAAGGAGGGAATGAAACCTAATCTTAACTGTCATGATCCGCCTGAAGTGAAGACACTGGCCTGGAGATCCACCACCTCCACCCTTATTGTTTTGTTTTTTTAAGTACCACAATTTATTCTTAACATCCTTCTGGGTTAATGTGAATTCTCAAATAAGAATTTGAGAGACACTCCCAGTGACAATGTAAAACCCTGTCTGGATAAGCACTCAAATCATTTTACATAAATATCACAGCAATTTTCCGAGCGTGAACCTAGTAACATTTCAAACACACCACAAGTCTGAACTATGAAATATGGACAAAGAGTGCATGTCTTTTAGCCTTATTAAAAGCACTGTAATATGTTTATTACGTGGTCTATATAAGAAAATAATATCAGTTTAAATCAACCACGAAATACAATGAATGAGCCAACTTTAAGTTAAGATGGATGTATAAATGAATATCCAGCAAAACACTTTACTTACAGAAAGCCAGTGATCAAATTCCCAACTTACGTATAATATGTATATTATGTAACTGAATGCTTGTGTACTTTCGAACTAGAACAGCCAACAATTAGCTGATAAATCAATTAAATTCAATTCACAGAAAACTAATCTTACAGTTTTTTTCTTAAACTACTATTTGTGCTATATGTGCTATTTGATTAACAATTAATCGTTGTCATTTTCAAGCAAAAATGCCCCAAAAAAGATGAAGGTTCAAGGTTCTCAAATGTGAGCATTTGCTGCATTTATACTTATATTATTGTAGATTAATTATTTATTTTTTTTGGTCAAACAAAACAAGAAATCTGAAGAAGTCATTTTGGGCTCCAGGATATTGTGATGTGCACTGACTATTTTCTGATGTTTTATAGACGATTTGAACGACGATATTAAAAACGACAATAATCAGTAATTGCTGCCCTATTTTGGACATTATAAAATAGGTAGCAGAGTGCGCCATCTAATATGATGAATGATAAAAGTGACGAAAAAAATACTATGGGATATGCTGTGTGAAGCAGGGACGAGTAACTCGTCATGATGGTCATTAATTAAGGCATCAATGGCTAAATGAGTTTTAAGATCAGGGGAGGACAGAGAACACTCCTCGTTCACATAGATTTTAGCAACTTTATAGGTCCCCAACGCTGCTCCATATCATCCACCAGGTGCCAAATATCCTGCAAACATTGAGGCTCTTTCTGTAAATGTCTTGTCATGCCTGCTTAAAACCGTGAGGAACATTTACATAATTGACAAACATGTCTGAGTGACCCACTTTAACAGACTGATGAAGCCAACAATGTTCCATATTTCATGTCTGAAAAGGGCTCAACAAACCTCTAAAACAACTATTTGAAAGAGCATGTTTAAAAAAAGTAAATAAATTCCTCAAGTTACTCAATCCATCTCTCCACTTGAAATGAAAGTGATGAAACATGCCTTAAACCATACAGTCTTAATGAGGACAATGTGACAGTAATCATTTGGCTAAAAAAAGGAGAGACTAACTTTTAATGGTGTGTCAGACAATCATTTAGCTCACAAGACTGCCAGAGTCACATTTCAGAGGGTCTGAATCACTCAGCGGGAAGACTAGGGTGAGTGATGGCCAGCGATTCTCGCCAGCTTTAGTTTTTTGATCTACTATCAACGCAGCATTGGGCGAAGACCGTAGCCTTTCAGCATGCAATGCCTCTGTGACAGAAGATGACTCATGGCAGCAGAATGTGATGGAGAAGGAAACATCACTTGCAATTACTGTTAACTTCACAGGGATAACTATAGTAAACATGCTATTTTCGAAACACGTTTATGGGCCACTTGAGGGACATCCATCTGTTGGAATAAGAGAAGACAATGTGGAATAAAGCCCCAAAACATCTTGGACATGTGATCTACGTTTTGCTCTGCTTGTTGCCTTAGTACAAAAATAAAAAGGATAAACAATTGTAGACAGCAACCAATATATCCTTGCAGTAATACTGTATATGTATGTGAGTAAAGTTGGTTTTATTGACGAAAGACAAGGAATGTATTACTCTTAGATGCATATATACACATGTATACAAAGCGAGAAAACGTTAAAATTAAGACTAATAAGATAAGAAGATTGCCAGTTAAAATCCCCACCAGAAAAAATCTACATGGGAAACTGAATAATTAATGCTGACACCCCCCACACACCACGTATTGCACCATTAGTGCAATCAAAGATGTGAAATCCCCAAATGTGAAGCTGCTCAGTGGTTACCATCGTGAGTACTGGCTGTACTAAGCAGCTAATAGGTGTGAAAAAACAGGGGAACCAGGGCGTTGCTGGAAAACAGCACAGCACTCAACTTTTCCTGAATAAAATGGACACTTTTCAAATAAATGGGGTTTTAAAGCCAATTTCTTACATAATAATCTTTTGCATGTCATTGTTTGTTAGCCTGATTCACACAGGTGTTATGAAAGCAAGTAAAAACACTATTCCCCCATTGAGAACAGACTGTAGTGGGAGATTTCTTTAAATATTTAGGAGTAAGTAAGTAAGATCGTTATTGTTGAACAGTACAAAATAAACTATATATTTGTAGGTGGTTGACAGCGTTGTTGATCAATATGACGTCTCTGCCAGGTGCTGAGATTTTTGGCTTACAAAATCCATTTTCCATCCTGCACCCCACCCACTGGAATTTCAGGACTCTCCAAATCCATCCCTGGCGTATTTGTACTTTCAACGCAACAATGAAAGACAAGTGAGAAACCTAGCTCACCAGACACGACAGCTATAAAACAAATACGTGTCAGCTGCAGGTCAAAAAGTAGCCTGTGTGTTAGTGGACATAACTTCACTGTCGCTCGGCTTTCAGTGGCAATGTTAAACACAATTCACATTAATGAACTAAACAATACCATTTTGTTGATTAATAAACAAAAAATTACCTGTAACAATTTCATTAAACAATGAAATGTTTAAAGCTATAGTGCGTGACTATTTTATAGTAACAAATGTCCGTTTAATGCCATTGCCAAATGAGTTGATACAAAGCTAATTAAGCTCTTCAAAACTCTCTGTATTTCGCAGTATGGCTATGTTAGGTGTAGTCCGGTGACTTTCACGCGCAGCAGCTCGAATGATGCATTTTATGTCACTGCAGAGAAAGGACAACAGCTTTGGAGAGGACTGCTGCAACAGGTGAACAGACTGATCTCATGGAATGGCGTATGCATGACACGCCAATTCGTATGCCATTATTGGCGTGTTATCAAGACGCATACTCGCTTTTTAGCGTGTTTATAAATGCCGTTTGGCCTCCATTGACTTACATTACCTTGTGATTGCATGTGAATTTACGCCGTAGCGACTAGTATTTAGGGGGCGAAAATCCAGGTAGGGAGGTTGGTCAGGGTGGTGGATGGGTAAAACACAGGACTGGGGATCGTGTCCTGCGTGTCACGTTTCCTAAACTCAACCATAGCTTTCTTCTTTGCCAACCCCATTCTTCTTTTCCTAAACCCAACCCGCATGGCGATAAACTCAACCAAGTGGTGTGTATGCACGTGGCGATAACGTCCGTGGTGTATACAGCGTAGACATACACGCGGATAGCTCAAAATGCGTACAGATAACACACCACTTGGCTTAAGAAAGTGGGCGTGTGTATGTTTACGCAAAGTCATGATGTCATTTTGAGGTGAAGGCATGGCTGAAAACCCAAAGAAGCGCCCACGAAACGTTTCAGTCAGTTATTGTACTGCAATGTAAAGACCTACACATTCAGCAGAAGGACTAAAATCCAAAGAATAAAGTGACCGATGCCGAAGCCAAACACGGATAACCATTGGTCTGGCTGTTGGAGAGGGCTGAAAAAAGAAAGGGGACCCAAAAAAGAAAGGGGCCCAAGGTCAGACACGGATGTTGCCTTACTGCTCTGGAAAAGATAAGTAATGGGTTTTGTAAAGTATTAGGAGTAGAAATTATTGCTTTTTCATTTCCTGTTGGATGCACCAACAGTGTTGTTGTCATTACTTAGAATTCCCCATGGGAGCGACAGAAACTACGCACTATAGCTTTAAGTATAGTCTAATTTATAGGTTTTTAAGTAATAGTGACAGAAATGAGACTAAAATGAGAATATCTGCTGATTTTCCTACTCTTTCTTAAACTTCTATGATAGTAAACATTATATCTGGGTTTTGGTTGTGTTGGTTGAACAAAACAAGCAATATCAGTGAGTCAAATTTGGCTCTGGGAAATTGTGATAGTCTACTCCAAGGTGCTGGAAAGGAGGGTTCGGACAAACATCGAACCTCAGATTGAAGAGGAACAATGCGGATTCCGTTCTGGTCGTGGAACAACGGACAAGCTCTTCACTCATGTATGCCCATCCGGTCTACATGTGTTTTGTGGATCTGGAGAAGGCGTATGACCGAGTCCCCCAGGAATACTGTGGAATGTGCTGCAGGAGTATGGGGTGAGGGGGTCCCTTCTCAGGGCCATCCAATCTCTGTACGACCAAAGCGGGAGCTGTGTTCAGGTTCTCGGCAGTAAGTCGGGCTGGTTGCAGGTGAGGGTTGCCCCCCAGGGCTGCGCTTTGTCACCAATCCTGTTTGTGATATTCATGGTCAGGATATCGAGGCGTAGTGGGGAGGGGTTGCAGTTTGGTGGGCTGGGGATCTCATCGCTGCTTTTTGCAGATGATGTGGTCCTGATGGTATCATCAGTCCGTGACCTTAAGCACTCACTGGACCGGTTTGCAGCCGATGCAGTGCCTACTCTGAGTCCTTACCCCAAGTGAAGGAGTTCAAGTACCTTGGGGTCTTGTTCGCGAGTGAGGGGACAATAATTAATTCACTTTATTGCACTGTTGTGATAAAAAAAGAGAGCTGAGCCAGAAGGCAAAGCTCTCAATATACCGGTCAATTTTCGTTCCTACCCTCACCTATGGTCATGAAGGCTGGGTCATGACTGAAAGAATGAGATCCAGTGTACAAGCGGCCAAAATGGGCTTCCTTAGGAGGGTGGCCAGCGTCTCCCTTAGAGATAGGGTGAGAAGCTCTGTCATCCTTGAGGAACTCGAGTAGAGCCGCTGCTCCTTTGTGTCGAAAGGAGCCAGTTGAGGTGGTTTGGGCATCTGGTAAGGATGCCCCCTGGGCGCCTTACTAGGGAGATTTTACAGGCATGTCCAGCTAGAAGAGGGCCTCAGAAAAGACCCAGGACTAGGTGGACAAATTATATCTCCACCCTGGCCTGGGAACACCTCGGGATACCCCAGTCAGAGTTGGCTAATGTGGCTCGGGAAAGGGAAGTTGGGAGCTGGCAGATAGCTGGAGCTGAAAACACTGCCAACATGAAAACTATAAAAACAAATATTTTTTATTTAGCTATACTAGCAGCATGGCATAATATCGGTCGGTCAGTCCACCCCTTAGTTCCACACTGAAACATTTCAACATTTGGATGGATTGCCTTGAACATTTGCACACCTTTACAATCATGTTCTACCGAGGATGAATCCTACTGACTTTGGTGATTCTCTGGCCTTTACTCTAGCGCCACCATAAGGTTGAAATGTTTGGAAGTGAAATATCTTAACAAATATTGGATGGATTGCCATGACAATTAAGGTTGTGCTATATTTTTAAATTATCCAACCCACCACCATCAGCCAAACAACCGGCGATTGCTGATATATTGGCACAGGTGTGTGAATTCCAGTTTCTCTCCTTAACATAACTAAGGCTTAATAACCTTGTTAACCCATCGTAAAACACACTTCACTCAAACTCAACAGAAACAAAATAAAACTCACCAAACCAACATCTTTCACATGTTCCAACAATCACCAACTCTCACTTAACGCAAGTCTGTCACTGTGTTGTCTTGCATAGTCAGACAATCTCAACACTTTCTCTCGATCGTTTTTCAGAGGCAGACCAATCGCCCAAAAAAAGCAATCGCAAATATATTTGTCCAATTGTCCAACCCTACTACAGAGACTCAATAATTACAATAATGGTCAAACTTTTTAAGAAAAACATGTTTTACACATTTCTGAAATGTCTTTAACTATCTGAGCATCTAGTGTATGATGAAGTTAAAAGTTATAAAACTGGGGGCGACCTCTATCTCACCCGGTAGAGTGCCCCATGTAGGCACAGTCCTTGGCAGCGGCCCAAAATTTGAATCTGACCCATGGCCATTTGCTGCATGTCATCCCCTCTCTCTCCCTCATTTCCTGTGTATCTGTACTTTCTAAAAAAAATTGAAATTGCAACCATTTATCATTTGTGTTGATATATGAGTAATTCCTGAATCACGGAGGAGCAGCACAATTAAAACACAGACACCACTTCTTTGGAAAATACCGACAATGCTTCTAAGTGGGGCATGTCAAAGAAAAATGGTCAGAATATTAACTAGCATCTGTGGCTTAATGTGTTGAGATTTCTGGCCTTCACAGGTTACTATCTGGTTTGTTTTGGAATAAAATGTCGCCCCACCCCCACTGATATTCTGACACGCTACTCACATTTTTAACTGCCTAATAATGGAAAACGGTTCTACAATGGAGCTACTAGCGAATCATTTTAGCCTTGAACAATCTTAATGTTCAAAAATCCGCTCTCAACACATCTTAAGGAGATTCACCTATGAGAAGATATGAGATCTGACATGCATCCTGTAGTACCCATCTGGTGTGCTTTTGGTATACACTTGGCAGAAGAGGCCAAATGGCAATGAGAAATAACTGTAACAAATCAGAAATTAAATATCCATAAATAGCAGTTTCATTCAGAGTTCCTTCAAGATGCTCCTCATTCTGCCCGACACCCTGCAAAGCAGCCTCACATTTTTGGGTCACTACTTGGGGCTTATGACAACAAAGAAGGCTTCAAATGTACAGACAAATTAAAGGTAAACCAACGTAAGGTTTCTTAATAAGTGAGAGAGCCACCAGAGCAGTTTCAATGCTCATTGGCGTTGATTCACCAAGTCTCTGAACTAGAGGGATGTACACAATTCTTCCAAAGGATAGTCCCTCATTTTGTGTTTTGCGTAGATGGCCAGTAGGGCCCTTGACAAATTAGGAACTTCACCTTCGTTGCATCATTTGGGTACAATGTCCCCAGCATCCCTGGACTTTCCACCCATCCATCACTTTACACAAGATTTTGTTTATATTCTGACAAAAAGGTTATGCCCAGACTCATCCTGCTCTAATGGACTAGTCTCTCAGGGCAGCTGTTGGGAAACTGCTTTCTGAGTTTATTTGCTGGAATTCAAAGGCAAATTTCTCAGGACTCTCAGGTCCCACTTGGTGTAAATCTGAAACTCACAGTCATAAGACGTGCTCTCACTGGTCAGGAAAAGCAACATTTAGATGAGATCTTAAGAGAAAACTTGAGAATGAACTGTTAGGTGTGTAAATCTTTGGCAATCTTACAATTCTATTCCGATTCTTGGTGTCACGATTAAATTCTTGATTCAAACTATGGTTGTTCAATAAAAAAAAGGGGGCACTATATTTTGGCTGTTACTCAAGTGCACTTTATTAGTTTTGGTACAAAGATATTTATACTTATGCAGCAGACTGACATGTCCCACTTGTATTTTCCAAAGAAGTGGTGTCTGTGTTTCAATGGTGCTGCTCCTCTGGATTCATGAATTACTCAGATATCAACACAGATAATGGTTACAATTTCAGTGGTTTATACTGTACCCACAGTTTCATACCTTTACTTTAAATCCTAAACTTAAAAGGTGTTTGTGAGAGGAGAAACTTCAAAATGATAATGACTAAACACGTCATCTGTTACGAACAAACATATTTCCCTCTAATTAAAGCTGTGCTTTAAGGGGGAGTTAACGTTATAGAAAAGCTCAAATTCTGACTGTAAAATATTGTATATAATAATAATATATTATTATATATAATATAATTATAATAATATAAACATGTACTGTAGATGAATTAATCCAGAACTGTTACTTATATTGTGTTGCTAGCTTGATATTCACTTTTCTTTTTTATTAAATTGGAGTCTTAAGTTTAATCCAACTCTTTTGTGGTCAGTCTGAATTGCTCTTGGCACGTCCTGTCCCTTCATGTGTTACACGTGTAAATGATAATAATCTTTATTTGTATAGCACCTTACATTAATACAACACAGCTCAAAGTGCTTCACATTAAATTGTGGGTAACAAACACCAAATAAAGAGCTACAGTTCAGATTGTCCTGTTATTTCTCTCTGATCATGTTGGAACAATACTTGGAACATTGACTTTCCCTTGGGCAAATTGATAGTTTCCACCTGTAATTGGTAAATATCTGGTCCTGTTATTTCCACACAAAACAACAAAAACTGTTATTTTCCATTGTAAGAGGAATGTTTGGGCCTCACATTTATCGTGTGCATTACGCTCACAGTGCATTTCCAGTTAGTATTCCCTTTCAGAACCATGAAGAGCCCCTTGGTATTACATACCAGAGGAGCAGAGTTAATAAAATCCCTATAATTCATGTCTTTCTATCTCAGTAATAATAAAAAAACAGAATGAAATGTGTAACTATAAATAGACACTGAATATCTAATAATATCACATAATGGGAGCCTGCCAATGTTGAGCTCACACAAAGCTCTACTGACCCAACTGTGGAAATCAACCACAGCTTAATCCGTCCCCTAACCAAACACCATATTGTCTTGATTACTTGTATAATGTAAAAGCTATTCTTTCAGCAACAAGTCAAGAAAAATAAAATCTAGGCTTACTGATATGGATACAAAAACAATTTCTCAAAGCTATAGTGACCACCTATGGCTTTGATAGATAGATTTTGATCATGAGTACACTAGTTTTGGAATAATGAAAATATGCAGCACAAGCATTTAATTTAAGAACGGGAAAGTATCATGTTAAAACACAGATCACTGAATCATCTTTTTGGCCCGTGAAGTTTGCTGTGTTGTTGCCATGACAGCTCTGTGTTTATCTTTTCAAGGCATCCAAATGCATTACTCATCAAACCATTTTGTGCCACTGTGTTTTGTAAGTCATATCAAAACAGATCTGACATTAGCAAAATTGCGTATAGAAATGTAGCCTACGGACAAGAGGATGATGATTGTAGGGGTTGGTAGTGGATGTAATGTGGGCTGGGATTGCATCAGCTGTATGCAGGTCAACACAAGTTGAAGGCAAAATATTTAGAACAAACTGTGAAGGACTACCAGTACTTTTAATCAACTGTCAATTCTGTTTATCGGAAGATGTGAACGCTAATTATGCTTATTCATAAAGGGTTAGTTTATAAATTAATAAACCCCCCAATACCTTACCAGACTTTCTGGGCTGGTCTCAAGTTGAATTCGACTGACGGGCCAAACATTTAGAAAGACATCTGAATCCATCTGTTGCACAAAGCTTTTTTAGTTCTTGACTATCTTAAGTAGGACTAATCTACCATGAATCCTAGGTAAATTAAGACTTTTTTCAAAAATTGAAAAACACGGAGCAACCATGTCAAACCACGTTGCTCGGTTCACTCCAGCAGAAAATATTAGCCTTCTGGAAGAATAGTAGTTACAACATGACAATTTACTAGAAAAGTTCAGCGAGGAGTAGCATAAAACCCCCTAGCAGATCTGAGACATGGCTTCATAATGTGGAAGGGTTCAGTACTTTGAAGCAAACTGATGCATTAATCATTATAAGTTTGGGAGTACTACTCAATGTCAAACTTAACATGAAATGTAATATTCATTTTCAATACATTTGTATTTGTATGGTGCCTATTGGTACTTTGGTTGTCAACAAGGAAGACCTTAATCAATGCATGTTAATCTTTACACATGCAGAACACACCACCTTTTTTTATAATGCTTAGTTACTAGCGGAGGGTATAAGTAGCACTTAGAATGATTTAACTGGTCATCTGGATGTGCACAAGGTCAGTAAAAGCACTTCCTTTCTTAAATTTCCACAGTGCATGCTGTTGCCACAACAACACAGAGCCAATTTAAATATACTTAACCTTTTCAGTGATTTAAAATCACAGATGGCTGACTCACATTTACACCCAACTAAACTGCCTTAAGCATGCATGGCAATGACTGCACCATTATCACTCCCAAAACAACCATTTTTGAAACAAATCTTTAAAAAAAAAAAAGACAAAAAAATATGTTAAGTGGTCTTGGTGCACTTTAGTATTCAATTTGTACAGCCCAAAACAACCCTTTGATAGACATTGTAAAATGTACAAAACCAATTCTTTCAATGCTTTCTAAAGAAAATAGGTGTATCAACTCAGAATTAAGATTCACACTAACTAATAACAATAAACATTAGTCATGCCGTTTTATGAATTTCTGACTCGTTTATAATAGGGATGACACGAGACCAGGTACGAAGTCAGTACCAACATTCTGAAAACATGACGGTACTTGTTTTTTCACAGTACTGTACAGGTGGATGCAATTCTTTCGGCCCGAGGGGGGCGGTGTCATCTACAAGTTTTCTAGTCTGACGCTAATTGCTGGAGAAGAAGAAGACCCCCCACCAGCATCTCCGTTGCCGCTCATGACAGCTTGACCGCAGTCAGTCTCTGGCTTGACCGTAACATTACATCTACAGCAACGGCTTTCCTGACTTCACCTGGACCTTGCAAACCGAAAGCAAAGTTGGTTTCTGTAAAGTCTGTGCTAACTCGAGTCCGAGTCTGAGACTCGGACTCGAGTCGCACTTAAGTCGAACAAACAGCTGACTTCGGACTTGACTTGTGACTCGACCCAAAAGACTTTGAGACTCGTCAACAACCTGTTTTCATGCAATTATTGCTTTTTAAATCTAAATTTATTTATGTATTTCTATTTTCTTTTATTGGCGCATATACATTGGGGAAACGTATGACGAGCTGCGTGTCCCCTGTCCTTTGCCATAATGTGCAACATAACGCATGCTCTATGCCTTATATGAGCGTGCACTCACATATAAAAAAAAATGCATTGACTGACACCAAGTCCTCCCGGAGTTTTGCCTTTTGTCATTAGTTTTGCTTTAAATAACTTGGTAAACAGTGGCAGTAAGCGAACCGCTAAATGCAATGTGTGTGGCACCAAGATAAATGATGCCGGATCAACAACGTCGAACTTCATCAGGCATCTCAAAACGCACCCAGATAGGTCAGTCACATGCCAATGTGAAAGAGACGTTACATTTAGCATGTATCGTCACAGGTAACAAGCTAACCATCGTAATGTGTTGTGCTTATGCTGGGAAAAGGCAAATTGTATCTTTATAGTTAGTAGTTGCTGAGGCTCAGACATCCATGGCGGGACGCACGGATCCATCTCCCCAGGAACAAACGCTGTGTCGGGTGGGCAAACTCATGTGATGCGTAATTGATCCCGTGGATGATTTATAGGCTATTAAGTGAACAAGGTGTACCCGGTCCACCAAACACTGGCCGTCTTGACTGTCTTAATTCTGCACGTATTTCTGTTACTGTAGTCCTATTTACTATTTCACTATTTCATCCACGCGCGGCACAGCGGATCCGTGCGCACTGTCACCTGCCGTGGAGACGCTGGCCTCCTTTCAGTCGGGTCTCCCTCGCGCTGGACTCAGTTTCACGGAGCCTATTAACACTTAGAAAATACATGGAATTACATCAGTGAGTTCAAACTGCTTATTGTGCGTAATTTGGACTGACACTGAGATGCATGTTGTTCTGTAACTGGTGTGGCGCTGCCACTATTCTCTTGATTTCCACTTCAACTTTTTTTTTGTGAAAGAGACGTTACATTTAGCATATATCGTCACAGCTAACAAACTAACCATCACAAAGTGTTAATGCTGGGAGCAGGGAAATTGTATCTTTATAGTTGTATCCATATGATGTGACAGACTTAGGTTAATATTTCACCAGGTCCAAGGGCTAGAGGGATGTGTTAAGTAGACCCCATAAAGTTAACTGATTATGATACTGTACTGTATGGATGGTAGCTACAGGACATGCTTTGAATTCATAAGATTTAACAATACAGTGTTAGGGACAGATCAGATGGCCAGAGACTTGAGACTTGGACTCGTGGCAAAAGACTTGAGACTTGACTTGAACTTGCCCCTCAAACTCTTGAGACTCGACTTCCAAAAAATGACTTTGACTCTGCCGTGACACCCCTAGTTTATAATCTCACGCATGTTTTTGGATTTAGTGTCTACATGTGGGGTAGGCGGGGTTGACATGAACTGTCCCACAGACCCTCCCACTGGGTCTAGCATTCAGGTGCAGCTCCCTTCCTCCCTCTATAAAGCCTCTCATGTTAGCTGTGTAAACTTCAGACTTCAACTCATGGTAAACTTGTTTACAACCTTGGAAAAAACTTACATTAAGTGGTTATTCTTAACTGTTAAAGAGCACACAACAAGCTTGGATGTGCATCAGAAATTCTCTATATTAAGTTACAAGCTCAAGCCTGAGGTAAGTGATTTTTTTCCACAATTTTGAGATTAGTTCAAGAAATTTTAAGTTTAAGATTATTTTTTAAAAGATTGCTTAAATGCTTACCTAATTATTCAGGTATTTAAGAATGTAAATGGATGTCCTGTGAAATTTGGGTTATGAGTTTGAAGAACCAGGAGTTGAGTAAAAATCTTCATTTGGATGTTTATTCAATAACCTGCCTTACAAATCCATTACTACTGACTTGTAACTGACAAAGCAGCAGACTGGGAGTCTTAACTACCCTGTTTTGTAGCTACAACGGCTATTCAATGCTGTCTTAAACTAATCAATCACAAGTTGTGGCAGCAGTTCAGAGCTAACCTCCTCAATTTTATTTCTTTATCTTTACAACATGACAGCTCCCAGCCAAAATGAAATTAGTCTTGCACACTGTCATCTGCTGCTGTGTTTTCACCACTGTCCTGCCACTGGTGAAGGATGCCACAGGGCAGATCAACACCAGTCTGAAAAAAAGGTGAGCTGCCTGATCAACAAGTACTCCGAGAACACTGTGTTTATTTACAAAAAATCCTCATCATTTTGTTCTTTAACATTCAAATCAGGTGCTTGCCCCAATTACTCAAGGGGCATTCATATCAAGTTATGTCTGTTAGTAAATGAGAACAAATTAACAAAATATCACAGAGAATTTCAGTTTTGCTATAGCTTGACAGATACTGGATATTTTAGGCCGATACTGATGGATATTTGAACTATATCGGTCAAACACAAAGAAACCATGTTTGATAAGGATCCCCAAGTTGGTTACTACAGAATAGTGATAAAGATATGTTGTGAAAGGCATTTTAAACTGTTCTCCAGTGGACAAACTATGTAATAGAAACACTATAAACTACTCAAACATGTCTTTGACTTTCCTGTACTACAATTTGTTTTTTATTAGAGATAAATGCTAATACTGATATATCTGTGATAAGCTAACATCAGGCTATATATCAAGCTGGCAGATCTATCAGGCAGGCAATTTTTGCTTGTGCTTGCATCATATTATTATAATTTTTTGAAAGCAAGTAAAGATGATAATGTTTAACGATCCAACCTATTCTGTTCTTTGTGGCAGGCTTAGAGTATGGCTGCAGAGCCGTATAAAGAGAGACCTGTGCAACAGCTTATTGACAGCCAATGAGCAGCACTCTGATGTTGGACCACAGCAGGACAAGATTGCAAAAAATGTCTCACCTCCATCAAGGTAACAAGAAAGGTTGCATTTTGAGGGTGTTTTGCTCTCATTTGAAGATTGACAGTGTAGAGATATATAGTAAACATGGAGAGAGACAAAAGTGTATGAAATGAGGTGGTGTGCCTTCCAACCATTAGCTACCAGGGGACCGCCAAAGCTAATCTAAATGAAATCAAAATCAAATGTCCACCATGTGAGAAACAAGATATTTTTATGACAACTGAAGAAAGTGGATGATGTATTCTCTATTGCACTGATAAACTTACATGAAATTAGATCAATCTTGATGATAATTTGGATTTAAGGTCAGGTCAGGTTTAACAACCCTGGAAAGCAGTCTGAAAATAGAGCATAAATATTTATTTTTTATTTTCCAGCTTTGGGCTAAATATCAGACGCAGGAGGTCAACATCAACCAAATCATCCGGCTGCGTTCTAGTCACATGTTCATACCACGACCTGCTCTACCGACTGCACCAGATCAACAACAAGCAAAAAGAGGCCAATGCTCCTGAAAACAAGCTTGGCTCAACAGGCTATGGCCGCCGCCGCCGCCGCTCACTCCTGGATGTCGCTCAGCTCACCCTGCAGACAGGAAGACGGAGCACTGAAGCTGGTCAGCGAGTCCACAGACACAAAAGCACACGCATAGTGGCCTAAAGACAGGCATGGAAGTGCAAAGGAGAATCCTTGTTGGGGTTATTTGCTCACAGCAGATCAAGATAAGTCCCTTCAAAGGTTTTATTCCACAGCTTCATCTTTACAGTCCATCAGAGGAAGATTTGCTCAGGTCACTCTGGATAAAAGCGAGATTTCTATAATAGATTTGAGCATGCTTAGGTGCAGGTTTCAATGTGTCTGAACAAGTGTGTGATTTATGGATCAAGTCAGACCTGTGAAACTTGACAAGAATGTCCGTTTCTCCTTCAGCTTCCAAAGTGAGCTTGGCAGCTGAGATAGAAGACAATTTCTGAAGATCTTCTCTGAAATACCCGTAAACTGAAGAGGAACCGAGGCCGCGACAGGGAGGATTTTGTCCAACATTACTAAGCCCCAAACCGCCACGTGCAAGATCCTTTCACAAGTGAACTTCATGTTGTGAACTGCTTGTGAAGTGCAATTTAAACAATATTTACTACTATATAAAAAAATGTATAATTATCCGCTTGTATATAAGGATATATAAAGCTACCTTATATTTAAGTATACAACTATATTTTTATACAGCCAAAATACATATTAAACATCCCTTTTTTATTGTTTGACTTCAATGAAGTATGTATCTTAACTGTGTCCTTTATTCATGTAAATTAAGTATCTTTTCACTGACTTATGGGTTATATTTTTGTAACATTATTGTGATGATTATACATTATTGGAAACTATTCATATTAGAGATGTTTCAAAGACGTATGTTGAAAGTCTTACATTGCAGCCTAAGAACAACTGCAAAGTAGTCATCTAGTTTTTGGCCTTGGAGAGTGATGACTGAAGTACAAGTAAAAGTGTTGTGCTGCCATCTAGCGTTACAGTACGATACATATAACAAATGCAGGCCAAGCGGTTTCAAAATCAACAAAGCATGCTAAATGTTTCATCTCATTTTAGAAATTTAGAAATCTTCTTTATTTACATGTAATAAATCCTAATTTACTCACAGTCCAGCTGAAATTACTTGGCGTGGTATTAGGTAATGTGATTTATGGTCTTGTTGTGGTGAACGTGGCAGGAACTGTAATGGTTTTCAGCTGGCTGCGACGTCCTTGTTTTCAAAAAAATGTATTAGTGCTACAATGAAAAGAATTTGAAGCAACTTGTGACTGATGTTATGTGGTGACCTAATATCAAATATTCTGCTTGTGCACACTGACAGTTTATGTGCCCTTTTATGTTGGTATATGTAGGAATATATGATTAACTCTTGAGTGTTATAAAGTCTACAGTGGTGTACATTCCATTCTAAAAATAAGACATGGTTTATCAGCTGCACGCTCCCAAAGAAACACACAAAATTGTGTAATCACAGCATTTCAACAACATTTATTATCTTTCGGCGAAGAATTTAAGTTTTGATGAATGGAGAAAAAGGAACAGTGTTCTCCGCTTCAAATCAGGAACACTCAAATGACTAGAGCAGATAAAGAAATGAATCACTATGGAATTTGACCTCCACTGATAGTGTCTAGAGTGGTCACACTGTCTTGTTATCATTAATCTGGTTATTTTCATTAAAACATCCAAAACTCCCTATTGGAATAACAAGATTACATAAAATGAATGGTTTATGTCAATGACTTTTTAATTTCTTCAAAAAAAATAAGTGTTTTTTTCAAGGTTGACAGGGCGACAACACAGGTAAGGGTTGTCTCCATTAAATAGTTTGTCCACCAGAGAGCACTGACACAATGATTATTCAACTGCAACGTATTCACTCAGTATGTATCTTGGTCACAATTATTTAAAAGAAAAAACTAATGTAATTGATCCATGACAAGATTGTGTGTTTATGTTAAAAGTGTTTTTTTAAAAGACGATGAATGTGCCACTAGTAATTTTTGAAACTCTTAAAAAGGTCCAGTGTGTAACGTGTTTAGTTGTTCATTATCAAAATCTGTGTTGCCCGTTCACAAACTTGTCCTTTTTCATGAATATTTACCACCACCATTAATTCCAAGTATTCCTTTTGGCTTGAAATTTTACAGTTGCATCCGCATGAACTGGGGTAGACGCTCCATATTCATGCGCCATCTTGAAATACGTTAGCCGGTAAGGGACATACAGGACATACTGCTCCGCCTCTCGCATTTTCGCTGTCACATGATAAACTCACAGGTGCTGCTAATGCTGCTAATGGGTATCGTAGCTTCCCGACTCCGGCAAGTTTGAAGAAGGAAACATGGAGGACCACACGTATTCAAAATCCAAATTTCAGGAATAGGAGTCTTCTTCTTCGCCCAGAAAAAGAAAAAGGATATTGAAAAGAGCAAGAGACCGGCTTTTTGAAGCGTGAAGGCTACCATAGCTGTAATAGACTCTTTGAACTGCGTGATGCGAGAGAGTTGATTATGATATATGATCTCAACTCTATATGGGACAAATTCCTACACATTGGACCTTTAAATATCAGTAATTGTATTGGACTTAATAATCCTGTGTCAGTTGGGCTATACTTATAATTACAACTAAAAGTGTGACAAATGTTTTGTCTAGTCGTATGTAAGGTCTGCAAGACATGTACTGAACTCCCATAGAAATCCCTGCTGTGATTTTAAGTTTTTAACTTTGAAAACTTACTTTGAAAAAAATCCACCCTTTGAGGGAGGAGGAACCGAGTCTTATACTAATTATACATCAAAGTATAATGCAAATGTTGTAATTTTTTGTGCCTATTTTGGAGAGCCAGTAGAAAGCAACAAGAAACATTGTGACTACTTACTGTTAGCTACTGTTTTGTCTTTATTAAAATATGAAACAAAAACAATTGTAAAACAATATACTTATTTTTTTAAAATATTGTAACAACAGAAAAGTTGAGGCATAAGTATATAAAATTCTAATTCTCATCCAGCCATTCAGGGGCTGTGAGAGAGACTATCCTAATGGAAGACTTTCCTTTTCTGTCCAGATGGGGGTGTTGTAAGCGTCACTCCACCACTCTGGAACCTCCTCAGCCCCAACTTGCATGGGATACTGCAGGTAGTCCGGAGAAAATAAAATTACCACTGATTTTTGTTAGGATTCATTACACTGACAATAATCAGAAGTAAGGTTTATTGCAAAGTAAAAGGAATTTGCCTTGGTGGTTGGTGCAAACATATTGAACATTAATATGAAATAAACAATAAATACAGAAAACAAACTTTTCCGAAACAAATTTTAGAAAAGCTATTCCAAGTACCTTTTACCTATTTTAATAATCCCTTTATACCTCCTGCATCAGTATCAGTAGGCCAGCATAATTTGTACTCTAAGTAGATGAGAATTCAAAAGGTAATTGAGAGTGAGGTGGGATTTACCTTCTCAACACTGCTGTACAGTTAGCTAGACAATGAAGTAGATATGACAGTTAATCACAAGTTGTTTATCATCAGTGATGTAACTAGGCACCACTGGGTCTTTCAGCATCAGATATCTTCGCGCAGGCAACCAAGTCAGGGTGAAACGGACCCTGACCTGTGTCCAAGAGCACTACAGTTAATGAATTCAACTTCCTCTCCTGTGATTGGCAACACTTACTTCTTTTTTTAAGTGGGTAGGGAAAGCCCCGACCATTAGCTCAGCCTAAAATTGAGATAAAAATTACTATTAATCTGTAAATAGTATCAGACACAGGTCCTTCCAGAGAATCCAGAAATTTTGCCTGCACAAAGAACTGCACATACACCCTGAATAGACAAAGAGGGGTGTGGCCTGTACAGTACATAGTTTCAATGCGTTTGAAAAAAGTGGTGCAAATACAAGCTTCCTCCAGCACTTCCTCTACTGCGCTGAGCAACACTGATATAGATCACTTCCTGAAACTCTTTTTGAGTGCTGGAACTTTTTTTTCAATTGTGTTTTTAAATAGTTAAGACTGGCAGTGAAAGAGTAAACTGGCTGTGTCTGCATGCTAGAAGAGGCTGCTCTGACAAGACTTTGATCCTGTAAAGCCTACTAATAAGGGTCTCTACAGTCCCAAGAGGTGCCAACACTGTGCACAACCCTCCAAACAGTAAGTACAATGCTGCCAAGACTATTATCTGAGCTCTCCTATCTATAGTCGCATCTCATAATTTCTTATCACTCTCTTGCCCTACTTTGTATGGTGGCATCTTGTTCCTAAAATAGCTTTGTTGTACTTTGCCTTGGCAAATATTCTAAGTAAATAACTAAGTAAATATGAACATATTTAATTAATAAGTTATATCACTTGTTTTCCAGATCACAATAGGGATGCTAAATTAGAGCTTTTTTTCAGACCGCTTGCTAGGGCTGCACAATATAACCTAAAATCGAAATCATGATTAATTGCAGATTTTACCTCGATAACAATAAATCAACGATAATTACATTTTTGTGTGATTAGACGACGGACACTGCGTTTTTTTTTTTTTTATAAAGTTTAAAAAAATGTCTTTTGCATGATACAAATTTAAATAGGCTATACAATCTATTTCTTAACTGCTTATTAACTTATTAGTCCTAACTTTGAACCAGAAAGTTGCGTTTTAAGCTCCTCATTTTTCTGCTTGTGGAGAGCTACATGACACATACAAATTTTAAATTGCTGAGGACCGGTGAGTTAAATCATTAGTCCGAGAGAATACCAGGCAGACACACAGCTGACAACCTGCAGGTGGAGGCGCTGGAGACAGGCTCGGACATGCATACCGCGGGCGTGGGTTTCAGGAAAGTGGCTGCACTTGTAACACCGGTATAACGACAGTTCGGTGGGTAAATAGGGTATACATAGTAGCTCAAAGTCCAATTGACACCCCTTTACTATGAAAATCTCATATTTTGAAACTGCTGCTGAAAATGGGCGAATCTCAACAAAGCTGGTTGCTTACGCAACAATCTCAAAATCCGGAACCTTAAGAGAACAGTCTCGCCCCAACAATTACATCGGCTACACCACTGACCTGAGATCAGGTAGTCTTCCGAATCTAGGTCGCGCAGATCTCTGCTATTCCATTACAAAATTCACTTCTGAAACTTTTTTATGCGAGAAATCAACTATGTAAAGCTCAAATATGGGCCGTTTTACGAAAATGGATGTTTAATTGCAAATTTTGTCCAACTGTGTGTCGGAGTTCAGCGCCGGTGCTGCCTGTGTTGTTGCCTCGCCGCCCGGGCCTGCCTTCCTTCACAGACCCCGGCCTGCTCTGAGCTCGATTGAGCTCCGTTACGACTGGCAGCCCACAGCACACCATACCCGCGCAAAGTCACCGGTTTTTGGCTAATGGACTACTACACGCTGGTGCTCTGACAGAGCTCCAGGGCCTGCAGCTCCCCTCTTCCTGCTAGCTAAATGCCCGGTGTGTGTGAGTGAGAGCGCGGTCAGAGAGCTTGTTACGCCAGCAATCTCTTACCACAGGTTCAAGTTAATCTTATAATGTATGTAAATATAATGTGTTGAGTTATTTAAACAAACGATCGGTGAAATACACGCCTCTTGTCCGCGAGTCTCATTGATAGAGCCTGCGGCTGGATGGAGCTATAGCTAAAGGAGGCTAGCTTAGAATTCCTCTGGAATTCACAACAATTCATTAACTTGAAATCGGACATCGTTGTTAGCTTTATAAGACATTTAGTTAGATGTTGTATAACTGGCTTGACGAAATTCAAACTGTAAATATACTCTGAATTACGCCGAAAATGAAGCTAACTATTTTTAACGATTTGTAGCTACACACAGCTAGGATTGAAGGGACAGTCGCAGCTAACGAAACCCTTACAGCTCACAAATATTCATTAACTTGAAATCGGACACCGTTGTTAGCTTTATAAAACATTTAGTTAGATGTTGTATAAGTGGCGTGATGAAATTCAAACTGTAAATATACTCGAATTATGACCAAAAATGAAGCTAACTAGCCGCAATCTGTACACATAGGATTGTAGGGACAGTCGCAGCTAACGAAACCCTTGCAGCTCACAAATATTCATTAACTTGAAATCGGACACCGTTGTTAGCATTATAAAACATTTAGTTAGATGTTGTGTAAGTGGCGTGACGAAATTCAAACAGTAAATGTACTCGAATTACGACCAAAAATGAAGCTAACTATCCGTGATTTGTAGCTACACATAGATAGGATTGAAGGGACAGTCGCAGCTAACGAAACACCTAGCTAAACTTCACAAATATTAATCAACTTGAAATCGGACACCGTTGTAAGCTTTATAAGACATTTAGGTATATGTTGTATAGCTAAGTGGTGTGACATTGTGTGTAACGTGTGGTAAGAGATTGCTGGTGTAACAAGCTCACTGACCGCGCTCTCACTCTCACACAACGGGCCATTTGAGGCAGCAGCACCGCCGCTGAAGTCCGACACACAGTCTTACCATATTTGCAATTAGCCATCAATTTTCGTAAAACGGCCCATATTTGAGCTTTATATAGTTGATTTCTCATATAAAAAAGTCTCAGAAGTGAATTTGGTAATGAAACATTGCAGTGTCTGGAATATGAGATTCTGTCGCTTCTCTAATATGTGTGTATTGGGGATTCGCTCAACCAATCAGCGCGCATCTCTAATGTCTGCCTATGGCAATTTGCTCAACCAATCAGCGCGCAGCTCATCTAAATATTGGAAGAAAAGCTCTTGTTACAAATAGGGCCAAAACACAGGAATGCAAAAGGGCCAATAAAATATCAACCAGGCCATTTTCAGACCAACCAATGTTACATACCCCATATACTCTATAGAATCATTCTATCACCCCTTTAAGTTTAGTTTAACGTCCTATTTAACTGCCACAAGTTGCTGTTCTTGTAATAAAGATCTCACCGAAGAAAAACACGCTGTATTTTTGTATTTTCATTGCATTTTTAATTTATAAAAAGTTAAATAAATAATGAATTTTAATATAAAAATATTAATGATTAATTGATAGTTGATCGTTAATTCTCCCGACGAACGACGAAGAAAATGTAATCGAATGCCCATCCCTAGTAGGGACATATCCCCACCGTTTCTACCATAACTTACGCAGTGTACTACGGTTCCGCTAGCTACATGGAGATGCCAGAGGAGGAGGGGGCTAACACGGCTAAACAGCTCAAAGTGCTGGACAGCCTGACTCTGGACGGTAAAACTAAGATCCCATTAGCGCTAACTTCACATTGGGGGAATACACACGCTATCTCGCCTGCAGTCGGAATGGAAGGGGTTGATGCAAATTAGCGACAGTCGGCGTTAAGGGGTTAAGGGGAGGCAAGGAATTCCTCTATGTAGGAAAAACCTGTTCATGTTTACATTTTATGTCTGACAGAAGTTTTAAATATCTAAAATACACAAAGCAGTTCACATTGATGTAGTTAGTACAGTTACCGCCTTCAGATAGTAAAACTGTAACAGTGTTGTGGCTCAATGTTGGCCCAATGTGGTTCAAAATTAGCCCTCTGACAGAAAAAAAAACAGGAAGTTCCAAAATCAACAGAGTAATGTGAAACCAACTGCCACCCTGGGTTTCTCTTTTGTACTTCTTTTACACAAGTGTTGGTCACCTCAAAATGGTACACTTCAGACAACTTACATCCGCCGTCATAATTTAAAGTTTAAAAAAAGTTAAATGCAAAGCTTAAATTACATATGTAGGTCAACCCATTTGCATGTTTAGCAGAACAATGGTTCCTTGTCCTATAAAGGCCGTTATTCAGAAAGTGGGTACCTATAATGCTGTTCTCCATATTCCAGGTTTTTTTACATTACAGTGTTAAAACAATTGGGGGAATATTGGGTAATTTCCTTAAGCAAAATCTGCAGCATTGCAAGAGTAAGGTGCAGAAAAGGTTAAAAAAAAAAAAGAAAGGTTTGCAAGAGAGATATGACAGTGGGACAGCCCTGATCCTTTGGGGTCTTAATAGGAATGGGCTTCAAAAGTCTATAGGTGGACAATGGGAGTGGGTCAGACTTAAAAGCTTTTTGAAAAGTCCAAATTAGTTTCTTAAATCACAAAACAAGAGAAACCATCGTATTTCAAACAAAGATTCATTAGTTCAAAACTCACTTCATAAACTGTTATTGTGTTAGTCTTTTACAGTGTAGAAGCCTGAACATATTAACATTTTATAAAATGGACACAAGATCTACATTGGTGCAGTTTTGGTACTATATTTTCACCTTGTGTCCTAAGATAAAATAAAATTCACCTTGAGTCTTAATTTTCTTTTTTATTATTATTATTTTTACATTAAAAGGATTTGGCCAACACTAAGATAATTTTCTGTTTCCAGTGAAAGTTCTTGGTTTAAATAGATTTTTCTTGATACAATAAAAACTTAATTTTTATTATCCAATTGTCTTCTGCTCAAAAATTCTTTAGACAAAACCTATTATATAATTACATTATTGTAGAAAAAAACCCAAGTTCCAATATGAATTAAAGCTGCGAGCAGCTTTAATGGTGGACGGGCCCTCGCGCCTCTGCACGCGTCTGGGTTACCGGCAGACGCCGCTCCTTGCGACCGAGCATTTGCGCGGCACTCAGACGCCGCAAATCATCACCAATGAAAAGGGAACTCCCCGCAGAGTTCAACGATACCTCACACAAGACTCTACATCATATGGTTCATAAGCTGTGAAAAGGGGCGTGGCTAAGGCATAGGGGGTGGGGCAAACCATCACCAATTAAAAAGGAAGTCTCTGCTGAGTTCAATGATACCTCACACAAGACTCTACCTTAGATGGGTCAGCATGTATGAAAGGGGGCGTGGCTTGAACATAGGGGGCGGGCCAAACCATCACCAATGAATAGGGAAGTCTCTGCTGAGTTCAATGATACCTCACACAAGACTCTACCTTAGATGGGTCAGCATGTATGAAAGGGGGCGTGGCTTGAACATAGGGGGCGGGCCAAACCATCACCAATGAATAAGGAAGTCTCTGCCGAGTTCATTGATACCTCACACAAGGGTATACCTTAAAAAGTAAAAATTTTATTTTACTACGCATGTTTGTTCAATGACACCTCACACAAGACTCTACAATAAATGGTTCAAATGTTATGAAAGGGGGCCTGAGTAAGTGGGCGTGGTCATATTATAGGGGGCGGCTCAGTATCACATGTAGACCACACATTCTAAGTTTCATGTAAATCGGATGATGTTTGTCATATAAGGCGCATTTCCTGGTGTCAGCAGGGTGCGCTATGACCAAAAGTCAATTTTGGCCTGTAGGTGTCCTCAGGCCTGGACCCTTGTCAATCATGAGAAATTTCGGGCAGATACAACAACGCACACTCAAGTTACAACAACTTCTTTGTTCATCGCTAAACACTCAAAATGGCCGCCACGCCACGCCCACACCGTCTGACGAAAAGCTTTTCTTTTAATAACTTTTCATCTTTAAGGTGTTGGGATGGTACAGACCAAGTTTGAAGTCCATCGGATGAAATCTCTAGGAGGAGTTCGTTAAAGTACGACATGTTTCTGTTGGGTTTAGGGTATGGGTCTAATGAAGTTTTTTGTACATCTTGACATGCTACATACGTGTACCAAGTTTCGTGAGTCTACGTTAAACGCACTGCAGGGGCTCAATTTTATTAACTTTCTAGGGGGCGCTAGCGAGCCATTTTTGTGTGCATATTCCCGAAACCCTTAAAATACGTAAATTTTCACCAGACTTGATGCGACCGCCAAATTTGGTGAGTTTTTGGATATGTTAAGCCCCTCAAAAAGTCAATTCATTTGCAGAAAATAATAATTCCTTCAGTTTCAATAGGGCCTTCGCCGCTGTCGGCGCTTGGGCCCTAATTAAAATGTTCAAACTCAGTATGAGTAGATAGATAAAGGATTTGGTCAAATAAACACTTTTTCTCTGAATGTGTGTAATAGATGCAGTGAATTTCATGCAAAAAACGTTTCTGTTCCTGATTTTGATTTACTGAGAATGGCATGTGTCATGAGGAGACCTGAACTGCACTTTAATCTCCTTTAACTCCACTGACCCCTCCCCCCCCCCCCCACCTAGCAGGTCTATCATTACAAACACATGTTGCATGGGCAAGTGCTGTGTAAAGCCTCAGAATCGTGGCAGTTAAGTTTGTATTTTGGCAACTTAACACCACTGCAACACCAACATTTCTCACTTGCACTTTCCACCTGCACGGAATAAATCTGTTCTTACAACACTTGGCTCATTCTGCTCCTGTTTTATAGTTAAATATTTTCTCAATCTGAATCTTCTCACGACTTCAGCACCAGCCAAACTTGACCTACATAAGGAGCAGAGGACTCAACACCTTTTTGAAGTTCGAACCTCGGAGAGACCATGTCTTGTTCCATTGGTGGTTTCTTTTAGTGCATTTCCTGAGAAGCTAAAATATGGAACTGCAGTTTTCTGTGAATATTCTTTGTTTAGTGTTTACTATTGCACAAGGTAACATAATCTAACAACCTCATAATTGTAGCAAAGATGATACAAATATTATTTTAATAGCATTCAACAACTAACAGCTAACATCAATCTTGGCCATAGGCACACTATCAAAACCTAAATGGAGCAGCAGCTGTTTGATGCTAACAAAATAATTGTCTTGACTATGAGGTTCTAAGATTTTATCCAGTATTATGTTCTAGTTTTTCAGAAAAGGTGAATACATTGACAAACAACAGGGAAATGGAAGTTAACCCTGAAGTGGTGCAGGAATTTCAAGTCAACAACATAGGGTGTTTTTCCATTACATGGTACCTGCTCGACTCGCCTCTACTTGCCTTTTTTTGTTTTTCCATTATGAAAAAGAGTACCTAGCACTAGCTTTTTAGTATGACCTCAAATACCAAAAGGTGACGTGAAAACCTGCAGACTGCTGATTGGTCGGAGAGAATCGTCACTAATCACTGCGTTATCATTGCTAGCGACAGACAGAGGTGTCCTGAACAAACCCGCCATTTTTAAATAGTTTAGCCAAGCTGTGTTTTTTTTGCTGCCTCCAGCTTCTTTTGAAAAAAATAAAAATTGGTCTTCTGGCTGTGGCAACTAGCCACATGCCGAGAATCAAAAACAACACACCTTCGACGTTCTGTGTGTGTGTCGCGTTAGGTCACGGCAGTTTTCTGCGGCGTCGCTATGACGACCAGCCACGCTCGCATCACGCATGAGGCGGTATTAAATCTGCAATGGAAAATGGAGGACGGGGCACCGCGACCGGGTCGAGTCGGGCTGAGCCGAGCAGAGCTCGTACTAACAGTGGGTAAGCACCAATACGCTACCCCTTTTGAGCCACTTATGTATTACGTCACTTTGAGCTGGTAGAGACTGAAATCTACAAAACCAGCCAGCATTGTCTACAGCAAGTTACTAGTCCACCACTAAACTGTGGATTACTCCAATGTTAATTCAAGCTTGCTTTCTCTCAATACAGATCAAAATGAGGAGAAGGGACACACCCCTTTGCAAACAGCAGTCTACACCCTGCTTTGGGAAAGGTGAGTAAATACTACAGTGTATGTGGGGTTTCAAATCTACTTTGGGCTGTATTATCATCTTTGAGCCATAGCATTACATTCCCTCCTCATTGTCCCATCTCACATGTTAGCAGCCAGTTGTGACATATCTGCTTGGATTAGTAGCCCCTGTTGACATGACGTTCTCGCCACCCTAAAATAGAGATAGAGAGGGACACTCAACTCAACGAGCAGCTGCATAACATACACACAGGCACTGGACCACATAAACAGCCGAGCAAAGCCTAACTGAGGCAGTCGGAGTGAAACCTCAGAAGGGAAGAATTGTAGATCCGAGAAACATACAGACAAAAGATCTGAGGAGATACTTGACAGTGTCCAGAGTTTCCAGCAACACAGGGAGCCAAAGCTAAGAGCTAGGGAGTCTAAAAGAGACAGAAGCAGACACATGAAAGCTGAAATACTTGACTCAACAGACAGAGGCTGAACAGCCAAACATGGCCTTAAACGCAGCAGAAGGTAAGCGACAGATAGAGCATCCTCTACTGATAATTGAGCTGTCGTGACACTGAGATGCAATGTGATGTAATTACCGGTTATTGAGAGGTTAATTCATTGTCTACGGTCTGAGATTTGATGGACGATTCACTTTCTGTAGACGAGTACACCAGCTTTTAGAAAGTGGCTGCTGAAACAAAGGGGTAAATACACTTTTTATACACATTTTATCGAGGTAAGCATTTTATATTTTAAAACCACAGAGCAGCATATTAATGGAAATTTTACTACGCATGTTAAAAGACCAACATATCCAGACTGCTTTTGTGGCTCAGGTTTCTAGAATAGGTGGATGAAGGTCAAGGCAGCAGCAGCTGTTCCAGTAGAGCGTACACATGCTGAAAGGCTCGTCAGGAATGCAGCTAGGAACAGGCAGAAGAAGGTTTGCCAATGTGAGGCCAACTGTTAATGGTGTCATCTGTGAAGGCGCCAAGATCGCTCAAAGTTTTCAAGACAGATAGAGTTGCATGTGAACCACTTAGGACGGTGAGTATGCTGCAGAGAAGTTTGGTATTTGATACAACGGTACAGCATATCCTGTCATGCACTTGTTGATTCAAATACCTCTACGGTGTGATTGATGCTGCAACTGGTCAAGTGATCTACTCTGGCTGCAACTTTAATATTAATAGCAAAAGTGATGACATGGTGATCAGAATAGCAAAACATCTCCACTACAGATGGGATGTTGGATAGCAACAGCAGTTTTCACACCAGAGGGAAGCAGGTAAAGCCAAAACAACTCTGCTGTCCTGATGAAAATATGAATTCACAGGGTCTCAGGTTTAAAAATAGGACCCTTGTCCCTGCATGTAAGAGAATCAGGTCAATATAAGTAAACATTGCCTTTTCCCAACCAAAAGGTCAAGAGAACCAAACTGCTGGTATGCTAATAACTGCCGCTCTAACAACAAAGGGTGAGGCATTCCATTTCCATTTACAGATTCTTTTCTGCAGATTCTTTGGGAATGTTTACTAAGTTTGCTGTTCCAAAGCTGATCTGGTTTAGAGTTTCTCCAAACACACAACCTTATAAATTGAGATGTAGAGAAAAAATTTTGACTGACTTACTATGAATATGGCAAAATGCAGCAACAACGAAAAGCATGAAAACTTAAATTAAACTTAATATAAACTGGCAATCAATTGTGAACCAAACTTGCAGCCCCAAATATAGCCATCAATGCAGATACATTACAAACTCATAACCTTATATAGCACCTAAACTGCATGACAATGACATGCTATTGGATTCAAAGCAACTAGACTGACTTAACAATCGATGCACTGTTTCATGTCAAACAAAAGCAGTGATGCATAAGCAGACAAATGACAAAGACTGAGGAAGCAAGATCTTTTCATGCTTTTACTTTTCTTTATCTGTAAAGTGTCCTGAGATAACTTCTGTTGTGGTTTGACACTATAAATAAAATGGAATTATTTCCAAGCAAGGGTGACCCGTAGTCGGCAAGGGTTTGCGAGGTCACACTGACTAAGAATCCTGGAACAGTGATTAACTGTGTTTACTGTAACTTACCTGACACGTTGGCAGAACATATAGCTACTCAAGACGTGTTTACTGTTGAGTTATGATGAGGCATTGCAAAACATGCCAAGTTTATTTCTTAATCCCCCGCCAACCCCAACCTCAGATTCATATCCGTAGGTATCATGTTTATCTTGCTGGTATTTGTAATTACTGTCATCACTAAGTTAATGTTATTTCACCCTCAAGTGCCATATTTCATCACATTTATATGCTAACATGTTAGCAAGTTGCTCGGATTCATGTTATGGGAACTGTAATCTCAGTTTCATGTACACAAACTGTAACATAAAACTACTTAAGTAACTACTGCATGAGTTATAATTCATCTGGCAGGCTTAAGACTTTTGAACTCTTAAGCTCATCACACTGTCACTTTATATACCTTTACTTTCTGTTTTACAAATAGTTTACACACACACACACACACACATACATATATATATATATATATATATATATATATATATATATATATATATATATATATATATATATATATATATATATAATGAACATTGTTGGAGGGAGCCTGAGAAATTTTCATTGACAAAGACTGCTTTTCTGTGCTCTCTGCCCAAAACAAGTTCTTAACATTGCAAAAAATGAATTATAATATACACTTTCTTCAGAGATAAATTTTTTAGCCTAACTTTTTGCCAAGAAAAAAAGCCTTCACTTAGTATTTTTCTCGACTCCCTCAGAAATGCCACGGCTTTTCAAAAAAATGTCAATGAGTGAGGTGGATGAGAAGGTACGCCTGCAAGCAGAGAAGGTCTACGCCTCCGCCCTGCAAGAGGAAGACACCAAGGATGCTCTGGCCCTGTTCAACGTGCCAGAGGACTGTCCCATCGGTCTGCATGAGGACAGGGAGAGGTCGATGCAGAAGGAACTGGCTGCGCAGCAGTCTCAGGAGTCTGCTAAGAAGTAGGAAATGGAAATGTTTGATAAAATATGCCTCTCATTCTGCAAAGCCCTTGAATCCTAACTTCCGAGGAACAACAGAAAATATTCTCAATGTTTTGCCATGGACCTTAGGCAGATGTAAGCTTTTAGTTAGAGAGTAATCTAGTCCTATTGTGTGTTACTAGGAAGAAGATGTTCATGTTGAAGCGTTCGCAATCAGTATCTTTGCAGATACCTGTCGGTGGTGACTGGGCCCGGTCTGTGGTTTCCCCAATGCTCTCCGAAACCACATCAGAACCTTTTCCCCAAGAGAACTTTCCAGACTTCCAGAGAGTAACCATAAGTGGAGATTACTGTGCAGGGGTAAACAGGATTAACACTCCAGCCCGTTGACGCAAACCTACACATTGAACATGTAACTGTAGCTACACACATCTCACTACACTCAAAAAATGGGTAACATCAATAAAAAAAGTGTCTGTACGCAAAGAACTTTTTGGACATGCAGCAACCAGACAAGAGAGACCAAGACTAGTGCAGTGCCCCCTTTGTGCCTGCTTTCTTAAGGACCAATGTTTGGACTATGTCAAACTGCAAGCAAAAGTGGCCCAAATCTGAGTCCATATGTTAACACTAGAAAGAGCATGCATTTAGTTCATATGTCTTAAAGGAACACGCCGACTTATTGGGAATTTAGCTTATTCACCATAACCCCGAGAGTTAGACAAGTCGATACATACCCTTCTCATCTCCGTGCTGTAACGCTGTCTGACGGCTCCAGCGGCATCAGGCCAGCACAGAACATCAGGTGAATGGTTCCAGTAATCCTACTGCTCCGAATAAGTGACAAAATAACGCCAACATGTTCCTATTTACATGTTGTGATTTATAGAGTCACAGCGTGTACAAAAAAACAACGTAACATGAGACACAGCCGTCTTCCAACTGTAAACAAACCGGGAACTATATTCTCAGGCGGAAGAATATAGTACTTGGGCGGAGTGATATGCTCGCAGCAAGCCTGTCTGAGAATATAGTTCCCGGTTTGTTTACTGTTAGAAGATGGCTGTGTCTCATGTTACGTTGTTTTTTTTGTACACGCCAGACTATACAAATCACAACATGTAAATAGGAACATGTTGGTGTTATTTTGTTACTTTTGTCACAATTGGGAGCAGTAGGCTAGTTGGAACCAGTTACCTGCAGGATCTGTGCTGGGCTAAGCTAATGCTGGAACCGTCAGACAGCATTACAGCACGCACGGAGATGAGAAGGGTATGTTTCGACTTGTCTTACTCTGGGGGTTAAGGTGAATAAGCTAAATTCCCAATAAGTCGCGTGTTCCTTTAAAAGGAAATTAAAGGACATCCTTTGTCTTTAAACATTTTTCTTGGTAAATAAAAATACCAAACTTTAACTGAAACTTTTCCATGACCTTCACAGATTACAGTAGAGGATTATGAGCAGGCAGCCAAAAGTCTGCTTGGGGCACTGTTCATAAGAGAGAAATACAGCAAGCTGGCCTACCATCACTTTCCCAGGACCACTGCCCGATTCCTCCGCAACGCCCAAAATGAGAAGTGGAGGGAGGATGATGAGATTATGCCAGGTAGGGGTATTTATAGAACACGTTTTCCTCATTGGAAAAACGTAATTAAGTTAATACTCCAGCTTTTTGTCCAGTATTTTACTCTTGCACACTTAAAGGTCCTATGACATGCTGCTCTTTGGATGCTTTTATATAGGCCTTTGCTGGTCCCCTAATACTGTATCTGAAGTCTCTTTCCAGGAATTTAGCCTTGGTGCAGAATTACAGCCACTAGAGCCAGTCCCACAATGAGCTTTCCTTAGGATCTGCCATTTCTGTGTCTGTAGCTATTGAGGAGGAGAGAGGGGGGGCAAGGTGGAGGTTGGGGGTGTGGCCTTGACCAACTGCCACTTTGCTCGTTTGAAAGCCGTGATGTCTCTCTCTCTCTTATGGGTGGGCCAAATTATCTGGGCGGGCAAAGCAGAGAAAAGGGAGGTAACCTTGCTCCTTATGACCTCATAAGGAGAAGATTCCAGATCGGCCCATCTGAGCTTTCATTTTTTCTCAAAAGCAGAGCAGGATACCCGGGGCTCGGTTTACACCTATCACCATTTCTAGCCACTGGGGAACTCACATTAATGTTAAAAAACCTCAAAGTGAAATTTTCATGCCATGGGACCTTTAATACAGTTACGACAGAAGTTAAGAGTCCCATTCATTTTCCCCATTGACAATGTTACGTGACCAACAGTTGGAGCAGTTCTATGGCTTTCAATCATTCAGCAACCTGAATTGTAATCTGTAAGATTAGTGATAAAATCTTGGTTGGATAAGGGTAAAGATTGTGATGTCTTAAAATGTAATAACTAAATGTAGCAAGTTTATAAGCTCAAAAGAGAAAATAAATAGTTTATAAAGAAAATTATTTTAGAGTTCGGATTTGCAGACAAAGTAATACTAAACACTCTGGAAAGCCAACTGCATTTTGAACAGAGAATATAGAGGAACTGCTTGTAAAAAGTGTAGTTTGTTTAGAATAAACAGATGACTGAATAGTTAGCGAATAGATGGCATAAGCAACAGAGAAGAAACTTCAACAATGAAATGAACAAAGCCTACAGATACTCAACGTGGTATTTTACTGGCAGGAGATCCCAGGAACACCACCATAACCTTGTCTCAGAGGCAAAGATGTCAACAAGAAGGAGTTTAAAGTGGCAAAACTAGTTTCACGTAATAATTTCACAAACCTGACTGGAACAGTACATTTTACAATTCAGAGAACAGTGACTTTTTAGCTGCCCTTGTGCAATACATAATGACTGTGTGCAATACATTAAGACTAGGTGCAATAAATAACCACTTGGGCAAATTGTGCTACTATCTGTAGAGAAGGACTGGGCTACAATATTGTAAATAGTCTTTCAACAATTTCATCATTGTGAAATATTTATTATGCTACACATTTTTTAATCATGATAATGTAAATGTATGTATTTAGTATGCTAATAAGTATTTGATTATTTATCTAATGATACTGTTTTTGTCTATACCATCCTATTGTAAAGCATTCTCTATAGTTTGAATGACTATGATTATTCCTCATTTGCCATTTTGTTTATTACCTCCCATCGTCTGTAGACATATGGCCTTTCCCCCATGAAGGGGAGGACCCATACTCCATGGAGTGTATTCCAGAGAACCTGAATTACGAGCTGCAGATGAAGGATGGCATAGTTCATGTTTATGACAATACCGAGGCCCTGAAACAACAGCAGCCTCACAGCCTCCCTTATCCCGACCTTGAGACCTTTGCTATAGACCTGAGCCATGTCCTTGCAATGATATGTGACGGCCCAACGTGAGTACACAAACATTTTAAATATCAATAGGTCTACACAGATTGTAATTGATATTTCACAAAATAGTGTGAATAGTTTTCCCTTCCTGAACTGTGGGGGCAGCAGGCATGAAGCAGAGGATTAGTAAGCAGTGTGGTGCTAAAGATAAATTTTTATTTAAATCACTAATTTAACATTTTCCAACATGAAATGTTTCGCTGATATTATGTTGCTTTACAGGAAAACCTACTGTCACAGACGGTTGAACTTCTTGGCTTCTAAATTCTACCTTCATGAGATGATGAATGAAATGGCAGAGCTAAAAGAGCTAAAATGTGTTCCACACAGAGACTTCTACAATGTCAGAAAGGTTGGTTACAATTAACAACTTACTAGAAACTCTGTACTAAAAGTGGTGTAATATAATTCATCTGGCCAACATTGCTTCGGGGTGTTGTGCTTTTACTCTGAAGGGCTGTCTTACCACTGCAGAATTTATTTCTAACTTTAGTGCCCTCAGTCTAAATAAGCAAGTTTATAGATCCACTGTAACGTGTCCAATAGTTATGCACATTGTCACTGTCTACTCTATGTCAAACACAGGTGGACACACATATACACGCTGCTGCTTGCATGAACCAGAAGCATCTGCTGAAATTTATAAAGACCACATACCAGACAGAGGCAGATCGCGTCGTCTTGGAGAAGGGCAGCCAACAGCTCACACTCAAGGAAGTCTTCAACAAGCTTAACATGGACCCCTACGACCTCACCGTAGACTCTCTGGACGTGCACGCTGTAAGAACAAATTATACATAACTGTCAAAGGTCAAAAACAATTCCAGTAACATTTCCGCTATACAGTCATGAATCAGGTTTGCCTTGTAAAATTTATCTAAAAAGACTATGTCCTCAAGGCAAACAGAACAGGTAATCACATAACTCCATGTGCCTGCCAAGAATTAATTTGTTCTTTTCAAACAACTACAGAAGATTGCACTAACCTGTGCTTACTGACACAAGGATGCAATTATGGGTGTTCATGCATTTCATATGGTGTTATGCAATCATTTTTATGTTCCATGCAAGGTCCTCTTAATGTGTAATCTGAAAATAATCAATATAGTCACTTTGTTGGAATGAGAATGTGATCATCAGTGCATAAGATTAACCCTCTCTCACGAATTACTCTCCTAGGGAAGACAAACATTTCATCGTTTTGACAAGTTCAACTCCAAATACAACCCTGTTGGAGCCAGCGAACTGCGAGAGATTTACTTGAAATCAGACAACTACATCAAAGGAGAATACTTTGCACGTCTCATCAAGGTGTAGTATGAGTTTAAGTACTAACATCACTTAAAGGCCCTGCATAACAGTGTTTTCATTTATCTGGTTTTAGATTACTGCTCAGGTTGAAGTGGGACAAAGCTAAACTGTAATTATGAGAAGTCAACAAAGAACAATAATGAGGGTCAGTGAGATATCAATTAAGTACAGTCTGGCATGCCGTGGCTTACTGGGACAGAGCTATTGTGCTTTTCCTTTCAAAATGTCTGCAGTGAAAAAGGCCTATTGGACAAAATATGTAAAAATACCTCTATGGGTGAACCAAGTTGAAGTTTAAATTTAATTCAACTGTTATTTAACTATTTAAAAAGTACAGCTGAGATTAAATATTTTTACAGGATGAGAGCACACAAAAAAACAACAAAACATCAAGAAAATAAAATCAAAAGGGCATGGGTGCATAATACATTTTGTGGTTTATTTAAGGTAGAATTTCTCTTTCTCCTTCAAACATATGTGTATGCTAGTGTAAATGTGGTTCATCTTTAGTGTATTTTGTAGAGATATACCAAGGAATTGAACCATCTGCCATAATTGCTTTGGGATAGGTTGTAGTTATCTTGCACCCACTGGTGGCGAACTACTAGCCTGGGAAAACCCTGAGGAACTTCCGGCAAATTTGAGATTGCTCTGCAAGTCAGTCTGGCCGAGAGCCCATTTAAGCCCATTTCCAATTTTTCCAAATCAAGGCACCAATCACAACTGTTGAGGCGGGCTTTACACCAATCACAACCGTTGAGGCGGGCTTTACACAAAGACGATAGCGCAGCGACGGCGAGCAGCTTTTTGTTTACATTCAACATGGCGGCTACCGAAGCGCAGCAAGCCGCTGTCGCTGCTACGTCACCCGGATCGTTGGTCTGATTGGTTGAAGGACTATCCAATTGCGCCCAGAGGCATTTGAGCGGCGTCCGTTGGAAATGAGCTGCGAATGAACCTTGCCCAGACCCACTCTCAGTTACAACTGAGAAGGGTCTGGTGTCAACCAGGCTAGGGACCTACTGAAAAGTTACTGGAGTACATGACGTTTCTATAATGTTTCTTTGGAGCATTAAGTACACTTGCTCTGTTGGTATTTCGAAATAACCCTGATGGGACAGAATTAACTTGTTATCTGTCCATTGTGCCATTACCAGTTGTCACTTCTGCTTTATCAAGAAACATTTCCAAAGTCCTGTGGTTTGGTGTCTGTTTCAGGAAGTGGCCAGAGAGCTGGAGGAGAGCAAGTACCAGCATGCTGAGCCCCGTCTGTCGATTTACGGCCGCTCTGCCAGCGAGTGGGAGAGCCTGGCAACCTGGTTCATCCAGCATAAGGTCCACTCACCAAACATGAGATGGATGATACAAATCCCCAGGATCTAGTAAGTCCTCAGAGAAAACTAAGAGATAGCAGGCACATTCCTTACGATAAAACAAACATGGTTCTAAAAACACAAAAGGGTCTAGGTCCACTTACATTTGACAGTAAGCCATATATAAAGGTTACTAATAAAACCAATGTTTCATCTTCCCGATTGTTATATTGTTTCCTCTTTAAAATGAGTGATGAAGCTCAGATAGTTACATAGTAACATTTTTTAATTAAAACCAAAATATCTGTGTTCAATTTAGCATTTTTCAAAGTCAGTTTAAGAAATCCTGAGTAGATAAATTCTAATGTCACGGTTGCCAAAATGTTGGCTCTAAACTTGTAAACTCACAATCAAGTAAGGAATAATCACATTACTCAATAGGCTGTTCTGAATAAGCAAACAAATGATAACATGTTTATATGGGAAGATAAGTTGATAGGATTCCTTTTGTCTTGCAGTGACATTTTTAAGTCAAAGAAATTGATACCACACTACGCCAAGATGCTGGAGAATGTTTTCCTCCCCCTCTTTGAGGCTACAGTCAATCCGCAAAAGCACAAAGTACTACATGTATTCTTGAAATACGTAAGTACTTTCACGAAGGGTTAAATCTGTGACAAACATAATATTTTGAAAGTGAAATAGCCGCCATATCTGTTAGTTTTGCCCTGATGATTCAGTGATATTTAGTGACACTTCTTTGGGAACAGCCTGAGCACACAAAAGTACATCTTTTTTGCACTCATGAACAAACATGCATGGTTGTGTAATATCTGTTCCTCAAATGTGTTGACATTATCTATGCAGGTGACAGGATTTGACAGTGTGGATGACGAGTCCAAACACAGTGACCACATGTTCTCTTACAAAAGCCCAAAGCCTGAGGAATGGACCACAGACGACAATCCTCCCTACACGTACTACCTGTTCTACATGTATGCCAACATCATGGTGCTCAACAACCTGCGCAAGTAAGACATGTTTGTGTATGCATCAATCTTGCAAAAGATTCCCAGAGTGGTTTTATGACATAAGATGCTAATCCATTTAACACATCAGAGTTGTGTTACTTTGCCAGGGTACAAGAAAGTATTCCTGGTAATGTACATGATTTTAATGGGCCAGAATTTAGCCATCTTATGCCTTTTCCAGTCACACATGGGCGTGGGAATTTCATTGTGTGGTGACCTGGACAGGCTGCAAGTTAGGCAAAATTCAAACTAGATCAGGCGCTGCAGCGTCAGTCGTCACATTAATTTGATTGTGGGTAATCCTTTTAGGCTGCGGCGCTGGGGGCCACAGCGGGTTCTAAAAAAAACGCAGCAGCCTGCGGCAAAAAGTTAAAGTAGGTTCACCTTTGAAGAAACCGATGTCATGGTGCGGTGGCCAATCACGTAACCAGCGATAAGAACAGACACAACACAACGGACTGGAGTGGAGTGTTATGTTTCACGTGTAGTCACCTAAATTGGTATGTGCAACAGTTTAAAATCGTTTTGATGGACCCCCGCATCCTGGTTAATTATTAAAAGTAAATTTGTTTTTTAATCTGACCGAAAAGACCGAAAGTAACGCATAGGACTAGAAGCATGGCTAAATGCTAGCACCATGGGGATCACAATGGAAACACAAACAGGCAACACACCAACGCACAACCCTGCGGCTAATCGCCCCGTCTGATCCTATGTGAATTCCACCTTTAGCGGACATAGGTGAAAATTCATAGTTTCCAGCCTGATCTGCATGTTTTGCATCCGTAATAAAGCAAGAATGTAAACACCAGTATTGTTAAAAACTGCTATGTATTGTTGAAAGGTTTTTGGCTCAGGTGACAAAAGTACACACTGCCAGTATCATTTGTCCCTCCCCAGGGAGCGAGGACTGAACACCTTCCAGTTTCGTCCCCATTGTGGTGAGGCCGGCTCCATCACCCACCTGGTTTCCGCCTTCCTTACGGCTGACAACATCTCTCATGGACTCAACCTCAAAAAGGTGCAGTCCTGAATTCATATAAGGGTTTAAACTTAAGGTTTCTTGAATGCTGGCAGCTCAACATGCTGAAAATGTTGTAATCAACATGCCTACTATAATAGTAAGTATAATAATTAGAGGAGTGCTATCTTAAGGGTTTGCTTGTTCAGAAGCAAGCATTGCTTCGGCATCTCACAAAGAATGCAGTTGCTGGCCGAAAATAATGATCACTCCATAGGACAAGGGACCTCATGTTGAAATGCTTTTGATGTTTTTATGAGAAAGGCAATGTTCACTCAATTCTGATCTTGGAAAAAGTCACTTTGATTTATGAACACGTTTAAATGTGATCTGCATTTCTGTAGGTGGCACTCTTCTTCATTCAGACATGGTGGCCAACACTGTTCATACTTGCAACAAAGTACTGCTGTTTATTATGGAAAAGTATTATCCATGGAAAATTAGCATAATATTCCTTTAACATCAGATAGTGAATTTTCTCCAGTAACCCAATTAGATGATACATAGCATTACTCATTACTTTGTTGTTTTCACCCCATCCTCCTCCCCAGAGTCCAGTGTTGCAGTACCTGTACTACCTGGCCCAGGTCCCAATCGCCATGTCCCCACTGAGCAACAACAGCCTGTTCCTGCAGTACTCCAAAAACCCTCTACGAGAGTTCCTACAGAAGGGCCTGTGTGTTTCGCTGTCCACTGACGACCCCATGCAGTTCCACTACACAAAGGTCCGAACCACTGAAACGACAATAGATCATTTAACAGTTTTGCTCACCACCAGGATCACTTTCATCACCAATTACAGCAGATAAAAGTCTTGGTGACACTAGTCCAGAGACATCTGGGCAACTAAACAAGTTGTCAGTAGGGGTGGGAATTACCAGAGGCCCCACGATATATTATCACAATACTTATGTCACGATACGATATTATTGCGATTTTATACATATTGTGATTTTCTGCGATATATTGCAATTTATTACCTTTTTTCCTCAACCCTGTGTCCCTAAAGGAAAACTTTGTCAACATCTGTTTAATCTGTGCACCATCTAGTGGACTGAAAAATCAATTGATTTTATTATTCTAGTACCAAAAAGTTAAATTCTCATCTGCAATTTATATAATAAAAGATAAGTGTATCGATACAATATTGCCATGGAAAATATTGCGTTACTATGCTGCATGTTTTTCTGTATTTCTGCATTTTTCTGTCTGTCGATTGACTAATCATTTCAGCTCAAATAGTAGGGTATACACAAACAAATTACTCTCACACAAATGGCCATACATATCCACTTTAAAAATGAAACAAATGTTACACCAGATCCTCAAATATACTTTATCTGTAAATGTTCTTGGTAACAATTTATCACAAATGTTCCTTCTAACCCTTTCAGGAGGCCTTGATGGAGGAGTATGCCATTGCAGCCCAGCTGTGGAAGCTGAGCACCTGTGATTTGTGTGAGATAGCCAGAAACAGTGTGTTGCAGAGCGGACTCTCACATGAGGTAAAGTCTAACTTTTTTTAGCTCAATCAGTTTTTTGGGGCATTTCTGCCTTTAATGGTTAGGAAAGCTGAGATATGGGAGAGAGGGGGGGGAGACATACACAAAAGCGTCACATGTCAAACTCGAACCCTGGACCTTCTGCGTCGAGGAATAAACTGCTGCATATGTGCATCCGCTCTACCAACTGAGCTAACCCGGCCACAAACTGGACTAACTTTGGACTGGAGAAATTGTTAAACTCCTTTTCTACATTCCTCCTATTTTACAGTTTAAACAAACTCATCAGTGCTCTCTGGTGGACAAACTACGTAATGACACCGTTTCTAAATAGCCTCAAATATATTTCTGCCATTGACAGTTTTTTCTTTTGTCAATATACACTCACCTAAAGGATTATTACATTTCTTGTTAATGCAATTATCTAATCAACCAATCACATGGAAACTGCTTCAATGCATTTAGGGGTGTGGTCCAGGTCTAGACAATCTCCTGAACTCCAAACTTAATGTCAGAATGGGAAAGAAAGGTAATCTAAGCAACTCTGAGCATGGCATGGTTGTTGGTGCCAGACGGGCTGGTCTGAGTATTTCACAATCTGCTCAGTTACTGGGATTCTAACGCACAACCATTTCTAGGGTTTACAAAGAATGGTCTGAAAAAGGAAACATCCGGTAGTCTTGTGGGCAAAAATGCCTTGTTGATGCAAGAGGTCAGAGGAGAATGGGCCGACTGATTCCAAATGATAGAAGATCAACTTTGACTCAAATAACCACTCGTTACAACCGAGGTATGCAGCAAAGCATTTGTGAAGCCACAACACTCACAACCTTGAGGCGGATGGGCTACACCAGCAGAAGACCCCACCGGGTACCACTCATCTCCACTAAAAATAGGAACATGAGGCTACAATTTGCACAAGCTCACCAAAATTGGACATTTGAAGACTGGAAAAATGTTGCCTGGACCGATGAGTCTCGATTTCTGTTGAGACATTCAGATGGTAGAGTCAGAATTTGGCGTAAACAGAATGAGAACATGGATCCGTCATGCCTTGTTACCACTGGGCAGGCTGCTGGTGGGGGTGTAATGGTGTGGGGGATGTTTTCTTGGCACACTTTAGGGTTTAGGCCCCTTAGTACCATTGGGCATCGTTTAAATGCCACAGCCTACCTGAGCATTGTTTCTGACCATGTCCATCCCTTTATGACCATCATGTACCCATCCTCTGATGGCTACTTCCAGCAGGATAATGCACCATGTCACAAAGCTTGAAGCATTTCAAATTGGTTTCTTGAACATGACAATGAGTTCACTGTACTAAAATGGCCCCCACAGTCACCAGATCTCAACCTAATAGAACATCTTGGGGGTCTGGTGGAACGGGAGCTTTGTGCCCTGGATGTGCATCCCACAAATCTCCATCAACTGCAAGATTCTATCCTCTCAATATGGGCCAACATTTCTAAAGAATGCTTCCAGCCCCTTGTTGAATCAATGCCACCAAGAATTAAGGCAGTTCTGAAGGCAAAAGGGGGTCAAACACGGTATTAGTAGGGTGTTCCTAATAATCCTTTAGGTGAGTGTAAATATATCGGTGATAAGCTAATATTGGCCCATCCAAATTTAGTGGTTGGCAGTCTCTCAATCGTTCCCTGAATGAGCTAATTACTGGTCAAAGTATACAGAGTACATTATATTAGTCCCACCTGCATTATGAGAAGCACTTTTTCTTTTTTACAAACCCAGCCTCGGTTATCCAACGGTCCATAAAATCTTTAAAAAGCTATGTCACTAACTAACTGTTTATAGTATATAATATAATAACGGATAAAATGAAATCTTGTCCCAGAGCTCATGGAATAGAATAGAATACACTTTATTGTCCCTGAGGGAAAATTTGTCTTGGGCATAGTGCTACAATCTGTTGCTTTACACAACCATGTAACAACGAAACCATTCTAAAATCGACATAAAAACAACATAAGATCAACAAAACATCTTAGGACATGAAGCAAGGACACATACTGTATGACTGTATAGACAATGCTACTGTGTCCTCCACCTACTGAAAACTTTTTCACATTTGTGCAATATCTGCTCTATACATATATATATATATATATATATTGTTTTTTTTTTTACATTTTCACCCTACAGGAGAAGAAACACTTCATTGGTGCCAACTACCTACAGGATGGACCAGAGGGCAACGACATTCGTCGGACAAACGTGGCACAAATCCGCATGGCCTACCGCCATGAGACACTGTGCAATGAGCTCAGTTTTCTAGTGGACGCAGTGAAGGCAGATGTTGGCAATAACCCACCTGAGTGATTTACCACGCCAGCACAAACTGAGCCGGAGTACGTCCTCAGGGATAAAGAGGCATAGGTTAGACGGCACATACATTTTTCTTATTTTACATATTCTTATAAAACTTTTTGACTCAGATTTAAAAAAGGGGGGTTCTTACTATTTTATGTTGGCCTTGGTGCAGAAATCAGCCATGGCCTACTTGATTTTTATACCGTATTCAATGCTGTATGAACTTTGCCAATCCCTGTGTGCCTCGTTTTATTGAGATAAAGATTAATTTTCTCATGAAGGGTGTGAAGTGCACTTGTGGATATGGATTTATGAAAGAGCACTAGCCACAAAACCTGATTTGGAATTGACACATTCAGTCAGAAGCAGAATCTAAAATGATTTTTACTGAAAAAGGAGTTTTTATAACCGCAAAGTTGGCACTGCTTGGTAAAAGTTTTCTGTCACTTGCATTTATGCATATTACAAAGGCCTTTATCTGGACTATAGGTCTGAAATTAAATGTACTGTAGAAAAAAGAAAAATACTAATTTAAGGCTACCATCAGATTTGCCTTTTCACACTGAATTCAGTCAACTGCATGATTTTGTCAGAAGTGAATGAGAGGCCAGGCAAATATTCAAAGACAGGAGAGCTTTGTGGTGAAATCAGTATCACAAACCCGTTTTACTTACAAATATGAAAAGACTAACTGATAGTTATTTTCTTTTATGTTTGCCATTTCTAATTATACAGATGTAAATAAAGGCTGCAAAACAGTCCATAATGTTGCTGCATGGCTCTTTTCTTTTTTTAACTTGTGTATCTCCATTCAATTATTTCATTGTTTAATTGCATCACTGTTGGTATTCTATCAAAACTGAAAAAGATAACCGACCAATATTTAATAACACGTTGAGGGGTAATTTTCACATTCAGGTGAGAGCAGGAGAAACTGATTTAAATTTAAAAACAAAGTTGGTAGAATATCGTATCCCTTTAAGTGTGTAACGTTACTTTGGTTCTATAAGAACAAATTAATTAAATTAATTATGAATTTCTACCTAGTGTCCACGAGTTGACAAACATTTGCAGACTGTATCTTCAGATTTATTTTGGTGTACAGTTTGTGGCGGTATATTACAAAAGTAGTAATTGCCAAAACAAAAGAAGAATGAGATTTATTTTGGACGGGCAACCTGACACGATTTCAATATGGTTTTGAAGCTAACGCTAATGTTAACACAGCAAACAGGTAAATTAAATTGAAAACGTTAGCTTAGCTACATCAGTGTAAAAAGATATTGGAGTATATTCCATTTGTTTTACACATTTGGCAGGCAAATATTAAGAGTAACGCTAGTTCCAGTAATATTGATGGCTAAGCTAGCTACTAATCAATTAGCTAGGAAAATATACTTTCGAAAGAAGACACTGCCATTATGGTGTCAATCATCCACAGGTGCACCCTTGTGTTGACTTCAGGTCAAATTAACCCGTTTTCAATTTTTGTTTTATATCAGAAAATATGGAACATAGAAATAAACGCTGAAAATGTGTAGAAGAAAAAATTTAAAACAATTTAAAATGTTGGAAAAAGCAAAAACAAACTGAAAAAAGGCATTGAAAAAGGTCAAGGTTGACGGGAAGACAACACAAGGGTCAACAATGCAAGCGGTTTCATATATACTGCCTATGAGTTTTACGTTAGCAGTTATATTAGCTTAGCCCTGGTAAGTTACTGCAGTTATACAGTAACGTTAGTACGTAGCTAGCTAGCTAGCTTGGTCTTATAGTGCTAACGTTACATACGTAAACTCACCCATTTCACGTTGTTATGTTCATAAATGTTGATACATTATAATTACAAATCACCGGAGGGGAGGTTAACTTTTCAGCAACACATCAGGAGGTAAAAAAAAAAGTAAATTGTCGGGGTGTACGGCATGGATTTAAGAGAAGAGAACGATGTACAAAAATGTATTAAGTATTAAGCCGGTGAACGATGGGCGAATTTGTGTTTCCTAGGATGGCAAAGGAAAGTCCCGCCCTATTCTACCTTACTCTGCCTCTGATTGGCTTACGCTGACTTTTCTTACACTAACCGTAACCAATCGCACTCATCTTGCCTAAATTTAACCAACCCAACCAAAGCAGGCAACAAGTCCTAGTCAATCAGATGAAGTAGGGCGGGAATGCCCCCGCCATCCTAGGAAAACATTTTTGGGGCATGTACATCCATGACGTGCTGCATGGAAGCGCGGGACTCTCATTACAGTCCATCAGGCACGTTCAAAATCAAATTTTATTTCAATAACATTTTTGTTAATTTATAAGGTTATTTAATTCATCGATTTATTGGATATTCTTGTTTTTATTGTTTCATATGGTTTTCTAATTATGGTTTTATTTATATATAGTTATAAAAATGCAAGTTTTGTATTTGAAAGCATTGAATAAAAAAAAACATGAAAGATGGCACATAATTTGTTTTCCTCCCACACCATCCATGTTCTCTTAATACATCCATGGTCCATGTTCCACACCGATCTCAGTCTTAATCAATTTACAGTCTGCGGTCATTAATACATCCATGATGTCAGTGCTGCTACTGGTGGTCGTAAACTCTATTACAACAATAGTATTAATGTTTCTTTTAAACTAGGGTTTCTTTTAAAAACACAGTTTAGACCATTTTAAAGTTGGGTCCAGCGGTGTCTTCTCGCTCAGTTTCACCCAGTTTCACCCAGTGTTGCCAGTATTGCTTAATATTTTATTTGCATGTTTTTTTAAATGAAATGAATACATTTCTTAATAATCAGTAATACAACTTGTTTTTAAATAAAATTCAGGAAATAAAAGGCATCCTTTCAATCAAACAGTAACAGTCTTAAAGTGCAAAAAGTGAGTATCTCTTTATTAGGGATAATACAGTATGAACCAATTCAATTTAAATACAGCTCCTTCCATTCAACAAACTGATGTGTGTATGTAGGATGAGATGCTTTATAGTAATTGATTATGAAAAAAAACATTTTTTCATTCTATTACAACTTTGTTAAATACATTTTGAATGGACCACGCAGTAATGAAGAGTCTCCTACGGCTGTACATTTTTGGTTGTACTGCTAAAAGGATTACAGTGTCAGATAGTTTTCACCACAGAGATAAAATCATCAGTTGTTGTAGTGCACAAACACCAAGACAGCTACAGTGAGTTTTCAAAGTGCGATTTGTCAGCATCCACAACCAAAAATTGCTTTTGTTCAAATTTAAAATTCACGTTTGTGGTCCATTAAATGAAGAGAAATCAAATGTATATACAAGAAATGGCTATTCTGTAAAGTAAAAAAAAAAAACTTTTATTACTTTAGTTTTGAATAATTGTGTACGTTACTGTCTCATAATTGGAAAAATCTGTTAGCATTCCATATCTTTACAACTTTAAATAATACATTGGATTTCAGTAAAATAGAAATGTTTCCCTCAAATTAAAATTATGCTCAATATATTTTCATATTTTTTTTAAATAGTTCAGCATAGATCCAGTCCTTATAAATCACAACTACAGTCCTCTTAAACAAAAATGTTTCATGTGATTTATGTGATCTGGAAATCAGGTCAGAGATTCTTTTTTTTTTTTTTTAAATAAAACTATTTTGTGGTTTTAAATTCTGTTACTTTATTTGTACATAATATAAGTTTATTTTTTAACTAAAAAGCCCCCTATCTCAATAAATCAGTAAGTGTTAATCATAGGCATGACAGAGCAGAGCAAAATGACAAGACTTGTCCTTTTGGGAGTGTAAACTAAAGTACTTCTACAGCAATCAGATTATAATAACCTTAATACAATTACTGTAAATTAAAAAAAATATACAAGTAAAAAGATGAGAACAGCATGACAAATAGTGGTAATTTCCATCAGTGAAGACACCACAGCAAGCAAAGTCATTTTAAATTATATAAAACTATTTAGTACTGTACACCCAAAAGACTATAATTAGTCAGAGTGTGTGTGTGTGTGTGTGTGTGTGTGTGTGTGTGTGTGTGTGTGTGTGTGTGTGTGTGTGTGTCTTCAGCTGCTCCCGTCAGGTTCTGAACTGGATCAGAACAGCAGTTTAGAACAGGTTCACATAACACGGCTCATAAGGCATGTGGGATATAAACATGCAGGGTTACATTGCACAGACGACAGAACAGCTTTACGAGTGAGAAGTAAATTTGGTTTTACAGTCTGACCACAAAATCAGTGTCTTAGATTTGCACTCGAAGCACAACATTTTTTTAGGATAAAACACTTATTTAATTTCTGGCGTCATTAGATGACAAGATTGATACCACTCTCATGTCTATCGGTTAACTATAAAGCTAGAGCCAACAGCCGGTTAGCTTATCTACAGACTTGACACGGGGAAACGGCTAGCCTGGTTCTGTCAAACGGTAATAAATCCACCTACCACCACCTCTAAAGCTCACTTCAATTAACACGTCTTAAGCTTGTTTGAAACTTTGGTTCTGGTATGATTAAACAAATAAGATACATGTTAATTAGTGAGCTTTAGGGGTGCTGGTAGGAGAATTTGGTTACGTTTGGACAGAGCCAGGCTTGCCGTCCCCCCTCCCCCCCCCGTTTCCAGTCTTTATGCTGAAGGAGAATAAGCATATTCTAGAACGTTGAACTATTCATTTAAATTTCAGGACTATGAATATATGAGCCATACTTATCAACCATCTCTGAATATGAGGTCTTACCTTAATTCACCTCCTTTGTCCCATTCATATCAACATGATATGAGGATCAGGATTCCTATAATAAAGTGCCTAGTTTATTCCAACACAAGTCTTCCCTACCCTCCCATGTTGGTTAAATTAACCCGAAGATTACTGTAGAACCTGTACTTTTGATTATTATGTGTGTTAAATTATCATTTTACAAATACTGAATTATAACGTCAGACAACGTTTTATCACACACAGTTCTCATTAAGTACCACATCTACAATACTTTGGTTGCAAAAAGCATCCTGGGACCTAATTTTCCGAACTGGTCAGTAAGAAGAAAATAAGTAGGAAACCCTGCTGGTTTCTTCTGCTTTTTAGGAAAAATCTCATCCTCGGTGAATGTGACATTTTGTGTCTACTTGGTGCGGGTCGATTTCTCCTGTCATCTAATTGGCCTGTTGTGTTGTGTGTTAAGGCCTGTGTGGATGACCCGCCTCATCAGCCAAGTTGAGTATGTAGCCAGCCATGTCGTCCTCTGTGGGGAAATCAGACATTACCCATGATTCATTGGCAGCAGTCACTTGCAAGCGACATATCGGACAGTTTCGGCTCTGCCCACTCCTGCAGAAACAGAAGAGAGTGTGTAATCATTACTGTTAGCGTTTGTTCATATCATGGATAACTAAATTGTCTCTATGACAACTTAACATGATTTACAAAGCAATAGAAGATTTATTGAAATTAGTTCAAGCTTTAATCCATCACTGTACCATTTATCAATACACTTCTGACAGAAGCTGTGTGCACAGGGCAGAATAAGGTCAGCCTTTCCGTCCATGCAGATACAGCACTCCTCCTCATCAGTCAGCTGCTTCACTCTACATGAGCACACAAAAAAGATGTATTCTCAATTATTTTCTAAGGAGTAGGGAATCACTTTTTCCAAAGAAATCTTCTTTTAGAATGAAATGCATGATGTTGGATTAATCTTGATGGCTTGCGATCAAAGAATTTGCCTGAGAAAAAATATCTTTCAGTGTTCTAAAATGACATGAACATGCAAAAAAATCTATGGATGGGAATTCATCCAGGGGGATAAACATTAATTCTGCTGCAAAATAAGTTGTATAATCCATCATTTAAGCCGCTTTAGGACATATAAGAACCCTTTTTTCTGTCGTCCAGCAGCACTGACCTCTGTGGTGAGTAGGTAAAAACTTCATTAATTGATTTCTTTGGCCACTTGGGGGCTGAAGCTGAAAACACAACATTGCATATTCTCAACCCTATGAAGTTGTTATGCTAAATGTGTCCAGCAGACTGATTGAACAACATTAGCATTCATTTGGAGTTGCATTTCTGGTCCCCTGATGAAAGTCAGTCCAATATTCACTCATCTGTTTTTGGTATTTGACAACTCCTGATGGAAATGTGGTGGTTATTATTCAAGACGTATGTGTGAAACATTGAATGGAAATTAAACCGTTCTCCTTGTTGATCTGGGGGAAGGCAAAGCCAATTACAGTATGCAAGTGGCTGGTAGATCTCAAGGTGATCTGAAATAGCATTCCATCATCCTGGGGCAGTCACCAGCCATTTGACTGGTACTGAGGAAATATGTAATATTTAATAATAACTTCATACCGCACTTGGACAGAAAATATTTTTTTTAGCAGCCACTGACACTCACATTTTTACAGGCAAATCCTACTAGGTTTCCCTTCACATCATTGATTTTGAACCAAAAAAATGAAAAAAGTCAATAGCTAAACTCAAAACATTCAAAAATTCTAGGTTCTAAACCTGTTTCCATATGGTCTTCAATAACATTCAACTCAAGTCAACATTCCTCACAGTCATGTGCCTGTACCTGTTCATTCCACTGTCCCTAGACTACATCACCTGGAAAACCGCTTTATGTTTACATCTATTATTCCTATTTGTTTTGGAAACGGAACTGTGACTTCCTGCCTACACTTCTCTGAGAACCTAGTAAACAAAATGTTGACAGGCCACTTTGCCAAGAAACTCCTGCTGTAGGTTAGGTAGTACTGAAGCTGTCACGTACCAGTCCGGGCAAGTGGCTGGTAGATCTGCGTTCAAAAACCAGCCATTTGACCAGCTTCAGGTATTCTCAGGCAGATGGTTCATCACTGCCTGACCTGAGAGCTGCTGGCCCATCCTGGCAGCAGCAGCACTTAGGAAACAGCACTGGCAGAAAGCTGCACCTCATTCAGTTCTGCAGAGCCTGGTGGTAAATACACAGTTAAAAGGTCACTTGTTTTGTCAGTGTGTGGCAGTCTATATATTTATTTCCCTGGGTGACGTCAATCATTTAATATTTTATTTGAATCACTGAAAACATAGATGTGATTGAAATGTCTGGAACCAGGCTAAAATTACAAGATACAACAGAGTATCTTAAACCCGACTGCCTGTTGCTGTGTGTTGTAGAGATAACCTAAATGCCACACAATTGTGAACCAAATTTCTCAGTCATTTTCAACTTTTAAAGCCCTGATAGATGGTTATAAAATCTGACAGAAGGTGCTAAAGAACAGCAAGCATGAGATACAGTATTGTGTTAAAAAATATATAAAGCGTTAATATTTACTTATGAACTTAAGATGTGTATTAACAGATTTGATTTGCTTACTTTAATTAGTATTTAAATGTCCTATTACATGCTGCTGGATGCTTCTATATAGTCCTTAGTGGTCTCCTAATACTGTATCTGAAGTCTCTTTCCCGAAATTCAGCCTCGGTGCAGAATTACAGCCACTAGAGCCAGTCCCACAATGAGCTTTCCTTAGGATGTGCCATTTCTGTGTCTGTAGCTTTAAAATGCTATTGAGGAGAAGAGAGGGGGCAAGGTGGAGGGTGGGGGTGTGCCCTTGACCAACTGTCATGTTTTGCTTGTTTGCAAGCCATGATGTCTCTCTCTCTCTCTCATGGGTGGGCCAAATTCTCTGGACGGGCAAAGCAGAGAAAGGGGAGGTAATCTTTCCCCTTTTGACATCATAAAGGGAAGATTCCAGATCGGCCCATCTGAGCTTTCATTTTCTCAAAGGCAGAGCAGGATTCCCAGGGCTCGGTTTACACCTATCGCCATTTCTAGCCACTGGGGGACCATAGGCAGGCTGGGGGAACTCATATTAATGTTAAAAAAAAACTCATAAAAGTGAAATTGTCATTCCATGGGACCTTTAAGCAACTGTAGGAAGGCATTCGTAAATGTCAACAGATGAGCACATCAGCGCATATTAAATTGGAAAACAAATTTGCAAAACCAAAACCAAATTATTTATTTCAACATTTTCTGATGGAAGTTAGGTCCGGTTATTGCTGGCATGGAAATGATCCCTTAAGTGCTCCATAAACTCAACACTGTGTTCCCATTAAAATTAAATTGCAGAATGACTCAACCACAATGAGTACAGGTGGAATACTGAGGGAAATATGTAATGTTTCTGTCTGCAATAACTTCATACCCCCTCTTGTCCTCCATGAAGAAAAATACTGACTCATGTACAGAGAGAAAGTATTAGATAGCTCATCTTGTGATGCCCTAAAGGCTTTGGCTTTTGATTTTTTTTTTTGCAGTCACGTACACTCACATCTTTTCAGGCAAAACCTACTAGGTTTATTGCTGTATTTCTCTTCACACCATTTCTTGATAGTTTCTTTCTTGTCTTTATTGTAGATTCCTACAACAGCTACAACCTCTCAGATACTAGATAATAGTCAAGAGATAGCCCATGTAATATAAAGATTAAACTACAGGAAACACAAAATGCTGTCACTAAAACTAGATAAAATAAACAAAATTCAAAAGTCAATAGCCAAGCTCAAAACAAACAAATGAACATATTAAAAAAAACAAAAACACACATACACATATGTCTTGGTCAGTGTTAACTTAAAAACTCAAGAGCAGCACAAATAATTTCACATATGTGAAGAAGACTCGGGAGACCTTGAATCACACAGGAGCATTTGATGAATTCCCAATTGAGGAGAATTTAGGATCACAGCACAGTGTCAGTGCCATCCCAACTTCTGAAGTCCCTGTCTTTATAAAAGGTGTATTTAAACTCACAGGCAAAATCAGTCATGATAAAAAATCATGTGTTTACTTTCTCTGTGGCCTTGGCAGCATGGACAGCACTGTCTTATACAGCTGCTACGTCTCCCGTCACCTATGGACGCACAAAGTTGAAGTACTCCTCTGCCTGAAAAATGTTACGAGCTTATGTTGGACGCTGACCTCAATGACACCTGGGTACCACTGTCTCAACTTACACAGCATGAGTTCATAAGACGGAAATTCCACAACAGTCAGAGTTTGTAAACTGTAAACACACAGAACACATTACACAGACCAATTGATGATGCCCAGTAACTTGATAACATACTGCATGACCAAAAGGTATGTAACTCATATTTGACTGTTGAATATGTCCCATAAATATAGGCCTTAAAGGTCCCATGGCATGAAAATGTCACTTTATGAGGTTTTTTAACATTAATATGATTTCCCCCAGCCTGCCTATGGTCCCCCAGTGGCTAGAAATGGTGATAGGTGTAAACCGAGCCCTGGGTATCCTGCTCTGCCTTTGAGAAAATGAAAGCTCAGATGGGCCGATCTGGAATCTTATGAGGTCGTAAGGAGCAAGGTTACCTCCCCTTTCTCTGCTTTGCCCGCCCAGAGAATTTGGCCCACCCATTAAAGGAACACGCCGACTTATTGGGAATTTAGCTTATTCACTGTAACCCCCAGAGTTAGATAAGTCAATACATACCCTTCTCATCTCCGTGTGTGCTGTAACGCTGCCTGACGGCTCCAGCATTAGCTTAGCCCAGCACAGATCCTGCAGGTAACTGGTTCCAACTAGCCTACTGCTCCCTATTGTGACAAAAGTGACAAAAGTTCCCGGTTTGTTTACAGTTAGAAGACGGCTGTGTCTCATGTTACGTTGTTTTTTGTACACGCTGTGACTCTATAAATCACAACATGTAAATAGGAACATGTTGGTGTTATTTTGTCACTTATTCGGAGCAGTACGATTACTGGAACCATTCACCTGATGTTCTGTGCTGGCCTGATGCCGCTGGAGCCGTCAGACAGCCTTACAGCACGCACGGAGATGAGAAGGGTATGTATCGACTTGTCTAACTCTGGGGGTTACGGTGAATAAGCTAAATTCCCAATAAGGCGGCGTGTTCCTTTAAGAAAAGCTCATTGTGGGACTGGCTCTAGTGGCTGTAATTCTGCACCAAGGCTGAATTTCGGGAAAGAAACTTCAGATACAGTATTAGGGGACCACTAAGGTCTATATAAAAGAGACTTCAGATACAGTATTAGGGGACCACTAAGGTCTATATAAAAGCATCTAAAAAGCAGCATGGGACCTTTAACATGGTACTTTAACTTTAACGTTCTTCAGCGAAGGCTTTTTCTTTGAGATTTTGGGACCTGACTGCAGGGATTTGCTCTAATTCAGCCACGACAGCATTAGTGCGATATGAGGGTGACGTTGGGTGATAAGACATGGCTCAAAGACTTACGTTCCACTTAATTTTAAAGTTAACAAATCTCAGTAAAACAATGTAAACTTTAATCGTTAAGGGGAACTCAGATAAACAACCAAATACACAAGGGAACGTCTTTCCATTTTCCTGGCAAATGCATGACGTACTCGCAGGATCTGGACCTCAACTGTATTAGCTAGCTAAATTAGCATTGTGTCATAACGTCCATCTGACCAGTAAGATAACGTTAAATATTTTACCCGTCACTGTGGTGAATTAGCAGCATTATTTTTCTATTAAATACACGTTTAAAATATACATCATTTTAGATACAATTCCCCAACAAACCTCAATTCAAACACGATTTGCTAATCTAGCTAGGCAACAGCGTCATACTTGTCAACAGGAGCCGCACCACTGTGCACGTCACTAACCATTCAATAAAGCCATGGGTGAAAAAGCCAAAACCTCTCTAAAGAAAGATACAAAATGTAAATATGATCCTAGTCGTCAAATGAGAAAAGGGAAGGTTATTTTCTTACCAAACACTCAACATTAGAGGGAGGAGTTGGCGTTCAAACTTCCCCGATGGCTTCCCTGTTAGCTTGTTGACACAACACGGGCGCTGATTGATGACGTCGCAGTGCGTTTCTTTTTTATTTTTTTTATATTGCAAATCAAGTACAATGACAAATTCCAAAATACATATTTACCAGGGGTTAGGATGTACATAAAATATGAAAGAGTAAAAAAAATAACGAAAAATACATTAAATAATTAAGCAGTTCATGTTTTCCAAATATCAAGAGTCTTTAAGGCTTTAGGGTTTGTAGAGTGCTGAATAGTTTGTAGTATTGTAGCATTTCATTCATAAAGATTTTAAATAGAGGTTTTCTGTTACAGAATTTACTTATGTGAATGTGAAATTTTGCCGAGATAACAAAAAGATTGATGATGTAATGCTGTTTTTGTTCTAGAATGCAGACATCATAAAAACCAAACAGCACGTCTTTTGAGAAAAGTAGACAGAAATATTACAACAGATATATTGGGCAAAGTCTTTCAAAAAAGTGACAGTATAAAGACAGCTCAAAAATAAGCATATGGTTGTTTCACGATCAACTCCACAGAAAGAGCAGTCAATGTCATTTTCTAATCCAGTTGACTTTAAAGGTATAGTTTGGGGTAGTAAAATCTAAAAAGTTAAGGCCACCAGATTCAATTGTATTCCTCATAACTATTTTTTCATATAATGGTTTTTGTTTTTCCAGATAAACTTTTTATCAATAGACTTACAAAAAAAGGAATCAACATTTAAATTAATTGCAGCGTATGTTAGCCTGGATATACCTTCAACTTTTGATAATAAAGTTCTACCTCTTAATGACAAGTCTCTCTGGAGTTTTATTGATAATAGGGCTGTACCATATTTAAGTTTGATTGAAGAATTACTGTTAAGTAAAGTGTTTTAATTAAGTTACATAAATAGTTACAAAAACCAAATTTGGAAAGTGATTGATAAATACATTTGTATTCTAAGGAATCAAAGGCCTTAGAAAAATCTAAAAACAGAATAAAGGGATTATCATTATCATCATTTCAGAATAATCTTATGAATCCATAACCAGTCTAGCATTGTTTGCAATATGCCTGTTTGACTTAAAGTCAGATTGTGATTCGTCAATTATAGAGGCTAAGGTTCTTTTAATTCTATTGGCCAGAATAAGAGCAAGTATTTTGGGTTACACTTTACTTTAAGTTTTCTACATAAAAGTGACATGACACTGTCATGAACGTGTCATAAAACATTATAAACAAGTCATAAATGTTTATGACATAACTCTTTTTCTGTGTCATGACAGTGTCATGTGAGTGTCATGTATTCATGACAGTGTCATGTCACTCTTATGTAGAAAACTTAAGGTAAAGTGTTACCGTATTTTGTAATCATTATGTAGCAAACAGATAGGGCGCCAGTTTTCAATCAAAAGTACATCTTTTTGGGGTTTTGGAATGAGAGTGATAAGGCCTCTTGTTAATGTAGGCGGTAATACTCATCAGCAAGACAGCACATTCACAAAGGACATTGAAAAGAAAAGGGCTTAGTTCATTAGAAAACTTCTTATAAAATTCTGTAGTTAGTCCGTCTTTGCCTGGAGATTTGTTATTTTTAAGTTTCAAAATAGCATTCAAAGCTTCATCTTGAGTTATTTTGCTGTCACAAAGTGCGCTATAGCCTTCAGAAATTGTTTTCTGTTTATAGATATTTAACTTATTCTGGCATTCACTGAGCTGCAGTAACTCCTCCTCAGAAAGGTTTTCAGTAGTCTTATTGGATAAAGATGCAATTTGAGTCAATAGCTGTCTTCTTCAAGTCGTCTACGTTTGGTTAAATTGCTACCATAGGACCTCATATAGTTTCCTATTTCAAATTTTAGGAGCTCCCAATGTTGACCAAAAGACTTTTTCCTACAGCCTTCTTCCCAGTGAGTCTTAAGTATGTAATATCGCTTATGACTTTATCATTTATTAAGTTTCCAGCACAAGGCACCAGAATATAGTTTCTTTTTATGTTGATTGTCTGTTAGGCCACAAAGTTTGCTCTGCTGCTCATACCAACAAATACACACACTATAAGAATAAGAACACAGATCAATGCTTTTAAAAAAATAATGGTTTTGTGATGGTTCTTTTTTTTCTCCGTGCCATGGTACTTTCTAACTGGAGAGCAGCAAGTTTACCGTTCTTTTTTTCTTCAAAGTGCAGTGTTTGATGGGAAATTGATTCAGATTACATGTGGCTGCAGGAGGTCGAGGAGGCAGCAGGTGGTAAAAAAAACAAGAGGAGGTAGAGAATATAAAGAGTGGGGGAAATAGGATGAGGGAAAATGCATTTGAAGGCAGGAGAGGAGATCAGGCCACCTAGGGACAGCTATAAAGAGGATGATATAAATTTCAAAGAAGAAAGACATCAGAGTAAAAGAAACGTCTGATGCTTCCCAATGACGTGTTAGAGTCTTAGCAGAATTACATAAGTTGGGTGTACTTGGTTATCTGGCAGAAAGTCTATTCTTCACCTGAAACCTCATTTGGGTTTGGCTCTTTCTGCAGCCAGGCCATCTGGTTTAAACTGGCGACCACAACGCCTGAAGGGGACACAAATAGAGAAGAGGCTGCAACACAAATGAGGCCTTTAACTCTATGAGACCTGATGGGAACAGGGAGACTATCTTAGATTGAATTTCTTCTGTTTATTCTGTATACACATCTGTTGCATGTCTGTTCATCCTGGAAGATGAATATGTCCTCTGTTGCTCTTCCTCAGTTTTCTTTCTTTTTTAAATAAATGTTTTATTGTGGATAGATTTCATTATCCTAAAATAGGGTTGTAGCTGTACAGATTGTAACGCCCTTTGAGGCAAACTTGTGATTTTGAGTTATATAAAAATAAAAATTGGCTTGACACAAGGAGTGTCAAAATTTGAGCCATTTTATTACATTTAAACAAGAGCTTTTTTGGTTTAATTGTTGATTTATGAGTGTGTTTATGTGTCAACCTGTGAAAGTACCAGTAGGTGGCAGCAAAGGACACCAAACGAAATTAAGCTGTCAGAGACACTGATGAATTAGGAGAGATTCTTTTAATAAATCAGTTGTCAGAGCCCATAGTAATCATGTATATAATGCAAAATATAAAAGTTTTTAAAATGAAAAAAAAAAATAATGTGAAGCCGTCAACAATGTCAACAGGATCCAGCACCTTTAATACCAATACTTTAATATCATAGTACTTACCTCTGTTCCTCGTTCTCTATTTCTGTGTATGTACATGAAGAGCAATAACAAAGTCAGAGTCAAATTCCTTGTATGTGTTCATACTTTCTTGGCTTTTAATTTGGCCACCCTGCAAACTCCAGGTTCCCTCAAGAAAATAAAGACATTAGTGGCCACTGGGCAGCAATTTTTTCAATCCAGGTTCAATTATTTTATGTTGCCAGTTGACTGTAGGAGTAAGAACTTACATGACACAGTTCACTCATATTAAAGGATTTCTTTTAGCATATTCTCACACTTTCGAATGGGAGATACTTTTTCTATATAATTTTCAGTTCCTCAGGCTCACTCTACCTCAGCTCCTCACAAGTCCTGACAGAAATATACATGAAGACAGTCTAATGAGCCATTACAACTTTTCCTCCTTGGTTCTTTCCTTTCATAACTTTTTTGTTAGATTGTGTATAATTTAAGATGTAGGAAACCATCCTCCCATCCGCTTTCATTTTCAAACTTAGAGACACTGTGTCAAAGGCAGCTATCAATTGAGTCTGGGTGAATGGCTTCGTAAAATTGTCCTGATAACAACTGAATCGGATTCAATCACCATTTGTTTCACTTCGTTTCACAATTTTGATCACTGACAAAAAACTATAATTTAAAGGGGTGATAGAATGATTATATAGAGTATTTCACACAGTTCCTTAAGGTCTCCTAATGGGGTATGTAACATTGGTGTAACAAAATGGCCTGGTTGATATTTTATTGGCCCTTATGCATCCCTGTGTTTTGGCCCTATTTGTAACAAGAGCTTTTCTTCCAAATATGGTATGCTCGTGAATATTTAGATGAGCTGCGCGCTGATTGGTTGAGCAAATCCCCATACACACACATTGGAGACAAGACAGTAGATCTCATATTTCAGACACTGCAATGTTTCATTACCAAATTCCCGTCTGAGACTTTTTTATGCAAGAAATCAACTATATAAAGCTCTTTTACGAAAGATTGATGGCTAATTGCAAATTTGGTAAGACGTGTCGGACTTTAGGAGCTCCACCCAGGCAGCACCCGCCACTGAACTCCGACACACATTGCATTAGCCATAAATTTTCATAAAATGGCCCATATTTGAGCTTTACATAGCTGATTTCCTAAAATAAAATTGTTTCAGAAGTGAATTTTGTAATGGAATAGCAGAGATCTGGCGACCAAGATTCAGAAGACTACCTGATCTCAGGTCAGTTGTGTATCCTATGTAAGTTGGGGCGTGACAAAGAGAGAGACTAGAGCCAAATGAGGAGGAGCCACCGAGTTGACGTCAACTCGATGGCTCGTTGAGATTTGCCCGTTTTCAGAGGAAGTTTCAAATTGTGAGATTTGCAGAGGAAAGAGGTGTCAATGGGATTTTAAGGTTCTATGTATGTCCTATTTAACCACCAAACTGTAATTTTTCAACTATGACAAGGTAAAATCGGTTTTGCATTCTATCACCCCTTTAAGATGTCTGTTACCAGGTTATAAAAATATACGTTTTGAAGCTTGGATCCTTTGCAATGCCCCTTTAAGGTGCTATGACAAACAAACAAAAAAACAAGAAAGCAGCCATGTATGAACAATTTTATATACAGATTTAGGAAAAAGGAACGTATAAAGGCTCCATACTGTACAGATTTGTCATTTTAATACATCACATTGAAAACATACAGCAGATCTCTGAACAACCCAAGAAAATATGGATTGCTTTGAATCCCTTTAACACCTATTTCCCAGAAGTAGTCCAAAAAGAACTTGCATCCCAAATCAAAACTGTACATAAGGATGATCATTTAAAAGGTTCATCTGTTACTTTTTAAACTGACTCACAGGTTGTGTGGTCCATAAACTGATAGTTCTTATGATGAGCCATTCTTTCTGACTGGCAGTGACGACAACTCGTACACACTCAATGTCAAAGCCGATCTTGTGATCCACATTGCTAACCTCGATGCTTCCGCCTTTAAACTCTCCTAACGTGATGTAGGATGTACACTGCTTTCCCTGTTTAGTGTCCACAGACTTTTGTCCGACTTCCAGAGCTCCGTGGTGAAGAATATCATTTTGTCTGTCCTCTGTGCCCGTCAAAATTTTGATTCTGCTGATTTTAGTTGATTTATTAAAGATTATGACAAAGAAGTCTCCCGTGCATGGAGGCTTCCCCCAGAAATATTCATCAACAGTGCTGTAAGCCTTGGTGGCGTCATAGTTTTCAAAGACGTTGATGTTTGTGAAGAGGCTGGCAGGAGGGTTGTCAGGGATGTCTATGGAGTCTTCCTCGAAGTCGTCGTCCTTCAGCTTGTTCTCTGCTCCTTTGTAAGAGGAGTAGTAGCCCATGTGCTGGAACAGCGAGGGCTTGAAGCGGATCACGTCCTTCTGGGCCAGCAGACCCCTGAAGTGGATGAGGAGCCAGTCGCAGGGCATTTCCTGGTAGAACATGAGGAGGAAATGAGCCAGACGGGGCAGGTCTCTGGAGTGGTACAGCTTCCCGATGTAGCCCAGCTTGGAGAACTCCAGCATCACCCAGTAGGAACCTTCTCTGGAGGTGATCACCTTCTTCAGCGCCGTCAGGAAGTTCCTGGAGCAGCGCACGTCGTCCTCTAACATCATGTAGAAGTGAGAGAGGTTTGTGCAGAAGTTGAGGAGGAAAGCGTAGTCCACGTTCTGCTTAGAGCGGAAACGGACCCGGTCCTCCGGGTCGTTGTAGTTCCTTTTTAGCCCGTCCAGAGACGGATAGTACTCCTCTGGTGCCTGGATCACCAGGAGGCGTCCGGCTATGATGTGGTGGGCAAACTTCCTGGTGATTTCCTGCACCAGGTTCTCACACCAGACCAGGTCAAAGTCTGCCAGGTGGACCACAACCACAATCTCTTTGAGTTCCTCGTAACTGGACTGATCAAAGATGGATTTGATCGTCTCTAGTAGATAATTCCCCTTTTTCCTCTTGACAGACGACAAACCAATGGTGAGATACTCTGTGAACAGAAATCACTTTAGTCACTTCATTCTGGAACAAAAACTAACGTCGTAGTAGTATCACTTGGGTGGAAATACCTACTTTTGCGTGGCAAAGGAATTCCTGCAAGGTAGCGATACGTCACATTAATAGTCCCCGAGAAATTAGACAGATCTCTGAATGTGTGAATGTATCTCTCAGAGTTTGCAGGATGCATCAGTGTGTCTCCCAGTTGTCTTTTTTCAGCCTCCTAAAATTACAAGAACACACAGTTTCAGTGGTGGAGGTATTCAGATCCTGTACTTAAGTAAAAATACTAATGCCATACTGTAAAAATACTCTGTTAAAAGTAAAAGTCCTTCACTGGAAATGTGAATTAAGTAAAAGAATGTAACAATGTTTAAGAAAAATGCCAAGAGTAATGACTGGACATTAAGCATTCAAAGACCATCATCACAATGTTTTGGTAACCAAGTATCAACCTGAAAAAGGGGAGAAATCTCACCAGCACATATCCATCATCCATGTAAAGGTTGAAGAAGAGGAGGAAGATGATGAGGAAGCCGAGGAAGGGGAACATGGATCGTTTCCTGAAAAACCTCATCTTGTCCATGGGCTTCCACATGAGCCTCAAGATCACTGCAGGAAATCAGAGAGAACACACAGAGTTGGTTATCAAAACGTGCATGAAGATAAAAACACAACAATACAAAATGATATAATATCATAATATGAAATATGTCAAATAGCTGCCTCTTTAGCTGCTAAATGCTCCATTATGTTCACCAGCTAGTCGCTAACTGTGTCTATGATGGGCAGGTTGTGTACGGTGGGTTTATCAGAGTTTTTTTTTTAGCTGGAAGCAGGGTTGTTAAAGGCCCTGAACACCCACACAGGGGTTTTCAGTTAATTGTGTGGTAACTGTGTGGGTGTGTCTAGACTGATTGACTGACATCTTCCTGAGTCTCTTGTTAGCTTTGTTGCACCTGTTAGGACACGACAAATGACACCTTCATCATTCTTATTGGCAGAAAAGATTTGTGACCTAATAAATACCCAGCAAAGCTTCGGCCCACTTTCAACCTGAGCAGAGGTCTAATCATCCAGAATAACTGAAAAAAACAAACAAATGTGTTGGTGTTCAGAGGCTTTAAAGCCTGTTCTATGGTTCTGCGGAAGCTCCACGCAGAGCTTTCGCCGTAGCCTAGTGGCCTGATGTTTATACTTGTGTGCTGGTGTGTGGGTCGAGCCGGCGTTTGTGTGTGTGTGTGTGGGGAGTGGGTGATAGAGCGAGGGAGAAGTGAAAGAGTGACGGCGATTAGCTTCGGAGCGACTCTAGAGTGATAGTGAGAGAAACAAAGTGTCTCCCCTGTGATTTCTGACCACGGTGGGAAATCTGTAGCAGGAAAAGTTAACCCTCTAAAAACGCTACCAAGCCACGGCTGAGCCCATGAAAATACTCCCGTCATATCCCAATCACGGGACTGCCCTCCCAAAAAAACCCGGGAGTCCCGGGAAAATTGTCACTCTCTAGTCTGCGGGGGTACGCTGTCGATTCGACGCACAACCATAAAAAGGCCTTAAGAGCGGTAAGAGTGAACCAAAACAATAAAGTTGTGGGCCATAAAAACCAAAACAGTGAGCTAAAAGATGCAAAAACATTCTGCAGAGCAGAAAGGTGTTGCAGAGTCATGTGATAACTCTCACTATGAGCCATGCCTTTTACATTACACACACTCATTTGATCCGTTGTTAATACAAAAATATCAATTAGTGCAGCTTTAATTAAAAGGATCAGCCGCAGCCCTGAAGTATCAATCACAGCGCTGGATGGATATTCATCTTTAATTGGGTTGTGATGAGGTGCTCAGCGTGAATGATGTGGCCATCAGCACTGACACAGAGATACAGAAGGCTGATTTTAAGGTTTATCATTGGATTAAGCAGACTGATGGGTAATCATTTTGGTCGTTATTCTAACCGCCCACAAGGGGAATCGTCAGTCGTCTGTTCAGTTCGTGCGCAGCAGCATGCTGTTTGAAAACTTAATAAACACCAGTGACATCTCTTGATAGAAAACAAATGTCTCCAGTCGTGTTCACTGGGATATTAACTCATAGTGTTGACAGTCTTTTAAGTAAAAAAAAAAAGAATTACCCTGCTCACTGTCTGTCCTATTTGGCACCTCATCTAAGAAACTACTGATCCCACGACAGCCTCCCTAATTCTGATGTTGCGTAACACGAAAACGAAGCCTTCGATGTGAGAAACCGTGAGCTCCCCAGTGACAGGGACAATTATGGCAGAGGCCTGTGCGGTTGCCACTGGGCCCAATAACTCAATAAACAACTTATTATTCATTGTGTTATTCATTGCTCGAGTTCCATTTTAGGGACAAAAAAACAAAAAAACATCAACCATCTGCCAGAGAAGTAAGCCATTTTGTGTTTCTGCCACGAAAAAGCGCCACCTGAGAGATGCAGCGGCAAGAGTAAGTGGAAACACAATGACAGCTGTGAGTCAATATTATAAAAGTGCTCACAAAAACTACCTCTAAACACACACCCACACCCGCACACCATTATTTGAGATAGCAGCCTGAAAAATCAGATGTCGAGACGATGAAAGAATATCTAACAAGGCGAAAAAAATGGCCACATTCTTTGTCTGCGAGAGAAAATACTGCTAAGAAATTAGATTTTTGTTTGCTTTCTCCGAGTGAATCTAAACAACAAACAAGCCTCCCATAGGTCACGTACATTTATATGGAAATGAGGCTAGGTCTATGAATAAATAAGCACCATTTGTTTGGTCTGTTTGCTTTAGTTTAAAATGCTTCTCTACGCCAAGTTTATTTTTTTATTTATTTTTTGTCCTCCCAAATTATTAGCGTGTGTGCCCTGTGAGCTCATTTCTACGACTGAAGTCATTTTAGATTAGAGCCAGTAAAATAATAACAGGTAGAGAGGAATACCAATGAGTTTCAGCATGAAAGATTGTTATAAGTCCTGTAGGACGGTTTATCTTTACGAGTGCACATTAACAACAGTCTCTTCAGAGCCGAGAATGAAAGGAGATTTGTCCTGTCCACTAAGCTTTTGTCTTATAAATGAAAAAAGGAAATTACAGCAGTACTTAACATTATCACAAGCCTGGTTCTTTGGGTTTACAGGTAAATCTCCTGGATGACAACTAAAGGAAATAAAATGAAGCAGAATTGGATGATTCAAATATTTCCAGGGTCTACATCGAAGCAGCTTCAACAACAACTTGCGGGCAAATTATGTTTATACGTACAGACTTGTTCTAAGACATTGGACCACTGCAGCAAATTTGATTAAATTAGGAGATTCTACTCTCTTAAATTCCACATTAAGGCTGCCAGCAGTCACACGCTCTGTTTATACCGCATCAGAAAGGATCAGTCTGAAGAGCATTTTTAGTTTCTTTTAACTAAAAATAGAATGAACCAAGTCCCTATAGCCCTAACCATATCTTAAACAAAGTTCATCTACCATAACCACTTCTTTTATCCCCAGCTTTCCCTAACTGTAACTCTACTGTGGTTTCCATCCGAAGATACTGTTGAAATCAAGAATTTTAAAGAGCCACAGATCAAAGAAAAGAATGGTCAAAATTGATGCAGCCAGGGCCGAGATGGCGACAGGATGCCATTTATTGCGAATTAAAACACAAACAAAACAAGTCTACAGTCACGCTAACAGCTCTGTGAGGCTGTACTTTGCGGTGCTTTGATGCTAACGCTAGCAAGGCAACATACTCACAATGAAAACGCTAACATGCTGATATTTGGTAGGTAGCCTAATGTTTACCATGTTCACAAGCCTTTTCCATGTTCGTCTTTGTTTATCATGTTAGCATGCCAACATTTGCTAATATGCCCCAAAACAAAGTACAGCTAAGTCTGATGGGAAGAGCCACAAAGGATATTACACAACTGTTTTCACAAGCTGAGTAGTAATACTCGTGATGAGTGAACTGATCTTTGTATATTTAATCAGTCGAGTTCCCCCTTCAAAGGGGTTTTTGATTATCCAATATCAAAATTTTTCGTCCATTAATAAACCTCACATTGAAAAAGAATCCGTCAGGATACAACAAAGACCGAACCACAGCTGAGAACAAAGCAGGACAACCTCTTTTTGTTGTTGTAATTCTTCACATTCATAGATTTTCTTTCAACATCCCTGTCAGTTTGTATTGGAAACACACCCTTAAAATGAAGATTAACAGCCAAAAAGTATGATTTGAGCAGTAATTTGGAAAATTGACAGCCTGCAGTCTGAATGACAGTTAGAGGAGACAAGCTTGCTGCTGCAGGCTGTCAGAGTCAGTAACTAGAACTGTGAAAGTCTGATTGTAGAGAATGAACGAGTGATGCTTTAAATTCAACAACGTGCATCAAGGTGCCCTTCGGCAAGGCACTTAATTCCAATTTCCTTCAGTAGCAGCAGCAAAGTCTCCACCAGTAAAAGACTGGGGTGGTTGTACTGGGAGGCTCCCAAGTGTGTATCTGTATAAAATGCTGAAAATACTGAAATGCTTTCTCAGCAAAAACCTTCCCTGAATAAATTAAGAACTAAGAAAGATGGATGGGATACTTGTCGCGGCAGCGCCACGAGACTCCACAGTGATACATCTATATGACAGCTGGCACACATTATTGACTCAATGAACACACATGAACTTTAGGTTAAACATGTGGTGACTGTTGTACATGCTTCTTCTGCTGTGAGCTCAGTACAGAAATTTATCAGAAATAGTTTTTAGCCTTGTTTTTCATTCACACTCTTATTTTTTTTTAACCCTTTATTTTCATTTTCTTAAAGACAACAAACATGCACAATGACACCAAGAAAGTAACTGTACATGTAAGTGTCTAAATATATTTTCTAAGCAGTACCATAATACATGCTACATTAAGCTAAACACTTGAATTAGAACCCCCCCATATTTCAATATTATATGTTTCTCCAAAAGCTCTACAAACAAAAACATTTTGTACATGAGCAAAGAGTGAACATACGCAATCTTTTATCTTAGTGAACAATAACAGAAATTAAAATAGTTGTAAAACAACAATAATAAATAATAATAATAATAATAATAATAATAATAATACACATAAAGCTTGCTCAGTTCACCTTTAAGAATTGTCTTATTGGTTTTCATTCACACTCTTAAAGCAAAAGGCACTGGTGGGCATCATGGCATCCGGCAGAGTGGGGTTGGGCTACTTCCCAAAGACCCAGGTGGGCAAAGCCCAGGGCAAGGAGAGACACCGTCTACTCCAGGAGGAGATCCGAGCAGGTGTGGAGGAAGAGCGAGTGAGTGGGGCAGTGGGTCTCTGGCAGCAGGGAGCTTGGACAAGGTGGGAGCGTACACTGCAGCGCAGGATCACCTGCGTCCGGTTCCTTGTGCAAGCAGTCTACAATGCCCTACCAAGCCCAGCTAACCTCCACACCTGGGGGAAAAGTGAAACCCCTTCCTGCCTACTTTGCTCTGGAAGAGGCTCTCTAGAACATCTCCTCCGTAGCTGCCCAAAGGCCCTTGCAGATGGTCGTTGTCGTTGGCTCCACGACCAGGTGCTAAAAGTAGTTACTGAGAGTATAGCCGCAGCCATCAGCACCAGCAAACACCACCACGCTCCAAACAAGGTAATCTCCTTTGTCAAAGCCGGAGAGAAAACCCGGCCAAAGACTAAGCACTCCATCAGCAGGTCTCCTCTACACAGCCTCTGACTGGCAGCTGCAGGCTGACCTGGGAAAGCAGCTGAAGTTTCCACAACACATCACAACAACATCACTCCGTCCAGATATGATCATCACCTCAGAGGCTTCAAAACAACTGATGATACTGGAACTCACAGCGCCCTGGGAAGAGCGTATAGACGAAGTCAACGAAAAACGAAACGTGCAAGTACCAAGAGCTGGTGGAGAAGTGTAAAGAGAGCGGCTGGAAGACTTTTTTATGAGCCATGGAGGCTTTGCTTGCTCGCTCACGGTGCAAAGTCCTCAACAGGTTGGGCTTGACAGGAGCGGCCAAGTGATGCCGCAGAGAAAGCCACAAGGTGGCTTCGGTTGAAAAGGGCTGATCTAGGGCTGGGCGATAAAACGATCTTGATATGGGATCGCGATAAAATTCGGGTCGATAACGATGATTAACGTGGACATATTTTACTCGATATAGATAGAGCTAACAGCCTAACACACAGCAGAAATAAACGCCATTCCATTCCAGTAGGTGGCGGTAATGCACACCAAAAGTTGTTTGCCAACTGCTAAAAAAACGTCAATAGAAGAAGTAGTTTTTGCAAAGTACACACCCATTACCTACACAGAGCATTGTATGAGTTACCGGTGGTGAAAAAAATGAAGAAATGAGTGGAAGTGGAACCAAGGGGCATGGGCAAGAAAGCGATGTCGAAAGTGAACTTGCGTTATCCTCCAAAGCCGAGGAAATTGTTGACAAAAAAGGTAACAAAACGTCAATTATATGGAAGTGGTTTGGATATCTCAAAAGTGACGAAAATATGCCGTCGGTCTGTGTCGACTAAGACGGGAAACACAACAAATCTTTTCCATCACTTAAAAAGGTACCATCCCAGCAACCACACCAAGAGTTTGAAAATGCTCCTAGTGGTTCTCATGCTGTTAGCAGTGCTAGCGGGGCTGAAAAACAACAATCAATCGTGTCGTTTTTTGTGACCATTGTCCCATATGAAAAGAGATCAAAAGATATTTTTTTCTTGAGATGTTTGCTGCCCTGCCAAAAGTAATGTGATAGTAGTCACAGCTTTTTATTTTATTTACATTTGCATTTACATTACTAACTTGTACTGTTTTGTTACGGCAGATAAAGCATGTTTGCACAGTTAACTGTTAAATTATGTTCTACTTTTTATGTTAATAAACTATATTCTAAAGTTTAACTAATGAACTCTCTGGTTTCTTCAGGCTTCAGTCATTATCAGGATACTCTTCAAACTGGCTGCATTATCAAATTATATATCGTGATAAATATCGGTATCGATCAATACCCGAAACACCTGATGACCCCATGTCACATCACTGTGACAGGATTTATAAAAATGAGAACAATGGTGACAAAGGTATATTTGAATTGCTACATTTCCTCAAATTCTCCAATTTGTTTGAAAAAAAAACACAAGATAAGAATTTATAATCCAACGTTTGCATTTTTGTAAGCATTTATCACTTAAAAGGAAAAGCCTGATGTTCTATATTTTCTTATTGTCAACAAATCCCATAAAAAGACCAAAACTGACAATGTGTTAGTTCGTCCTTTAATACTTTCAGACATCTTAACCCTGTCTGTGGCTCTCAGCCTCAGGTCCATGTGTTTCTATTGAAGACACACATTTAACAGCTCATATATATATATATATATATATATATATATATATATATATATATATATATATATATATATATATATATATATATATATATATTTTTTTTTTTTTTAAAAGGCTCAGTAATTTCCTAAAACAGATTGACACTGTAGTCTTCAGTGTACTGTTTCTTAAACAGGAGTAAATAGTACATTTGTTGGGGACTATTTTCAGCTGCAGATTAATACACATTTGGTGCTCAACTGAATATTTCCAGCAGCAGGAGAGTGTATGTGGGAGCATCTTTTGACATTTCAAAGCAAATATATCACTTTATTTGTGCTTTCATCGACTTCTTTTTACAATTGTGACTTTCATTCCTCATGATTCTGATCACTTCATTCATGGCTTTTTTTTTGCTGCCATTTTATCTTGTTGTGCTTTGTAATCAAAATGAAGGTTTTCTCTACCTTGTATAAATAAAAGCAGACTGAATGAGTGTTTTTCCTTCACAGTTCTTGAAAGTTCAGCGCCCACTACATCCTGAACAGTAATAATGATTATGCCTCTGCAGTAAGATGTTTTGGAGCAGATCGTATAAGGATCGCGGCGTTATGATGTGATGTGCTCGGGAATCTGTGCCAAGGGCTGTTAATGGCTTCTTCTTTTTTTAAATCCCCTCAAGTTTATGAACTTCACACAGCCTTGTGGAACTCTGTGAATATAATTTTACACATATAATGCACGTCTTGGACACTATATCCAGCTATTATTCTCCATCCTGCCTCAGAGGGCCTCAGGCAGAGAGCTAATGTGGGTCAAAGCACTGACTGCTGAGGAGAACCCATCCTCATTACAGTCCCCACCACTGGGGCTGAAAAAGCCTTTCATGTTCCTCTTTAACCTGAAAGGTAAATACACTCCAGATGCAATTTACATGTACTGCAGGCCTCCTGCACACAAGTGCCATGCTTCAGAAGCAGAGAGCTGAGGCTGCTTAGAGCTGAAGACTCCTTTAATCATGAGTAGGCTACTGTGCAGCTACAACCGTGATCATTGATGACCGAGATCTGAATATAAAAAAAAAAATAAAAAATGGTGATGATAATGTGAACAGGTTTAATGCAGCAGTAGTTTAAGGAGTGAAGGTAAAAATTCAATACAGCATAGTATTGCAATATTTTCCGTGGCAATACTGTATTGAAAAATAGACGGCAAGTATCAATCTTTTATTATATAATAAAGTGCACATGAGAATTTAACTTTTTGGTACAAGAATAATAAAATCAATTGCCTTTTCAGTCCACTAGATGGGATAGTTGAGTTTTTTTTCAGGTGTTGCGCTAATCACTCCGCCCAAGTAGCAGTGCTTCGCCTTTCTGAGAATATAGTTCCCAGTATGTATACTGTTAGAACATGGCTGTGTCTCATATGACCTTGTTATTTGTACACGCTGTGACTATACAAATCACAACATGTAAATAGGAAAATGTTGGCGTTATTTTGTCACTTATTGGGAGCAGTAGGCACGATCTGTGCTGAGCTAGGCTAGCGGTGGAACCGTCAGACAGAGTTACGACACGCATGGAGATGAGAAAGGTATGTATGGACTTATCTAACTCTGGGGGATAAGGTGAATAAGACGAAGTCCCAATAAGTCGGCGTGTTCCTTTAAAGCTGACCCCTTCTGTTTGGGTTCACTTCTGCTCAAAATAACCACAGCTTACCAGTTTGACGAAGCTTGGTCTCCAATCCTGCTATTGCCCTGCATGTTTCAGGTCTCTCCCTACTCTAACACACCTGATTCTAAATGATCTGTTCATTATCAAGCCCTTGACAAGCTGCTTGAAAATGAGCAGATCAGTCAAATCAGAGGCCTGTACTACGAAGCAGGATTGCCGTTAACGAGCTAACTTAAGGCTCAACCCAGGGTTTTCTGTATCACGATGGTGGATTAGTTGTTATCGGGTTCAATCGCCGTGGTAACTCATGGTGAACACCTAACCTGGTCGGGAGCAGGATAAGTTGGAGATCAGAGATCAACCGGTGTAAAAGCACTGCCTACTGACCAATCAATAGGTCGATTGATAACGGCGTCACCGTTCTTAAAGAAGATCAGGCAGAGCTCGGTGCAGAGAGAGAGAGAGAGGGGGAGAGAGGGGTGCACTCATAAAAGTTAAAACATTTAGAGACCAACAACCCCATTAACATGGGTATTTTTATGAAATATAGCCTATATATTTTAATGGGAGGGAATTACATATCGGCTTCTTGAGCCGTGTGTTTATAATCGCTGGCGGTTTGAATTATGTTTTTATATTTTTTATTTGCTCTCACGATCGCTTCCCACTGCCAGGGTTGCAACTGAAATAATAGACTAAAGCAACAACAGTTTATGGAAAGCCCAAGTGTAATTATGGCCAGATCTTGGTCCTGACTGATGGGGAAGTGATATTGGAGTTGTGATTTAAACATCTACTGCGTCGGCTATTTTTTTTTTTTTGCCAGCTTTACTTCCTGTTTTAGGAAGCAGTGACTGTATTGCGTTTTCCCTGGAAAACCGAGTCTGTGTCCTTCATATTTATGTAGAATTATAATTTGCTCTTCTTATATAAAACATGCGGCCCTGGTAGATGTTTGCGATTGGTCGTGGTGCGCAAACACCGCCTCTTTTATGTGAACACGTGCGTCTCTAGATTGGACAAACCTGGGTTGATTGAACTAGTTGATAACCACCTTCGTGACACCGGTTATCCGGGACCGCAGTTGTTAGGGTTAGTGAAGCCGGATTACTGAAAGAAATCTAGGCCATGTTGATCTTGCTTCGTAGTACAGGCCTCAGGTGTGTGAGATATACCTAAAACATGCAGGGCAGTAGCTCTCCAGTCACCTCTTTATTCAGACACACATCCCATCGTCTATGTTTTCCTTTTTTTCTTCCTTCTGTGCAGAAATCAGATACACATTCCTCCACAGACGCTACGTATGTTTGTTTACTACTGTGGTCATGAAAACGCTCTGATTAGCTCTATATCCCTTGAGGAGCGGCGATGGTTACCATTTGTGCCAGCTGGGCCAGACGTTGTCATCTGTGTTTGTGTACTTGCAGCAACCATGTTTCTGCCCGTAGTGTTGTTCCTGACCAACTACAGAGTGGTTGTATTTTATAAGCAGTATTGGATTTATTCTTATTTGAACATGATGCTAAACTTCAGCATTTTATTTGAAGAACAAACTGGTTTTATTGCAACATTGAATGAAGATGTTTCTCATTACATGAAGCCCGTGTGATATAATCAGGAGCCCCAGAACAGCCACTAAATGGACTTTGTGGTCCGACTGTTTTCTGAACTGCTGTTTCCAGGATCAAGAATGAACTTCCGACATTGCCTTAATTTAGCAGGAAACACTGAGCCTGTTTTTACATCACAGAGCAGAAAAGCTTGTGTTTAAAATTCAGCGTTAATCTGCACACTAACACAGCTCTGCCTTTGGCTCATTTCCCGACCGTTTCTAAGCTTCCTGTAACAAGTAACATGAATATGTAAGGCTGTTATGGTCACAGCGAATCCATATGCATCTCAGAATAATAATGAAGAAGAAATGCTTTCAAAAAATGCAATTAATCTCTTATAAAATGGCTACTCTGTGCCTCTAATGAGATGCCATTTGAAAAAGCCTGTGTGTCAAACAACAGAGCCATTTGGTAAACACTATTGTTTATTTGCCTGCTGACATCCAGGCAGTATGAAGCGACACGGACCCTGCTGAGTGTTTGTTTGCATGTGTGGCAGAGTTTGTGGGTGTGGCAGGAAACCTACTGATGAAGTTTCACTAATGAGAACGTGTTGGCACTGTTTGTTCAAATGTTTTTCACTGATTTTAATTGAATGAACTTTTAACACATAATTTTGCTGAACTGAACTTAACAAATATTCACATCAACTAATGTGGCACATCTTACCCACACATCTTAACCTTGAGTCTTTATTTTCAGTGGAGAATGTTTACAATGTTTGATTATATTTGTCAACAAATGAGAAGACAATTAGACTGAACAAACGATTTATGGAACACTGAATAATGTGAGTTAGCAAAATGAAACAACATCATAGTTAAATGGCTTTAACTATGATTTGATTTGACTGGAACACTTATTTTAAATATATTATTAAATTGAGACTGAATAATGAAGTAAAACAAAATGGCAACTCTGGCAAGTCTGAATACCCAAATTGAGCCCGTCGGGCTCAGATATTTATAAATGATGTGCGGGTTTGGGTCGGGCTCGGTCACATCAGCGCGATAAGGCATTGAACATTTTAAATTTAAAAAAGCTTATTGTGTAGGTGCGCGCCTGTGTTAACGTGCGCTTGTTGCCCCGGGTGCGCTGATGTGCTCATCTGTTGACATTTCTGAATGTCTTCCTACAGTTGCTTAAAGGTCCCATGGCATGAAAATTTCCCTTTATGAGGTTTTTTAACATTAATATGAGTTCCCCCAGCCTGCCTATGGTCCCCCAGTGGCTAGAAATGGTGATAGGTGTAAACCGAGCCCTGGGTATCCTGCTCTGCCTTTGAGAAAATGAAAGCTCAGATGGGCCGATCTGGAAGGTTACCTCCCCTTTCTCTGCTTTGCCCGCCCAGAGAATTTGGCCCACCCATGAGAGAGAGACATCATGGCTTTCAAACGACCAAAGTAGCAGTTGGTCAAGACCACACCCCCACCCTCCACCTTGCCCCCCTCTCTCCTCCTCAATAGCTTCAGACACAGAAATGGCACATTCCAAGGAAAGCTCATTGTGGGACTGGCTCTAGTGGCTGTAATTCTGCACCAAGGCTGAATTTCTGGAAAGAGTCTTCAGATACAGTATTAGGGGACCACTAAGGTCTATATAAAAGCATCCAAAGAGCAGCATGTCATGGGACCTTTAATAAAAGTGGTCTTTCCACACAAACAAATGTATGCGTTATTAGTATGTGAAAAAAATTTGATTTTAACTGTGTCGAGCTCGGGTCGGGCTCGGACATAAATATCTTAATGCCTGTCGGGCTCGGGTCCGGTTCGGTTACTGCTCTGTCGGACGCGGGCCGGGCTCGGACAGAAAAATGCGGCACGATCCGCACTCTAGTCTGAATGTCTGGCATGTTTTCATTAAAGCACCTGAATACACGTTTTTTCGCCACAATTTTGACTAGCTAACCACTAACTTCGTCTGTCGGCTGTTCGCTTCTGGTCAGGTTGCTTTTATCAGACTTTCCTGGTGTAGCTGGAAATGGCATTGCGCTGTGAAACCAAAACAATGAGATGAAAGATGCTATAAAGCTCTGTAGAGTTGAGGGAACTACGGAATCAGGGTAAGCACAAATACAGAAATCTCTCAAGCGAAATAGCCATTGTATTGATTTAACTTGGCATATAATACTTTGTTCCTCTGTTACTGAATAAGACAGCAGGTTTTCAGGGTTTTTAAACAAAAATGATTTAATGTAAAAAAAATCACTCTAAATAAAATCATAAAACCACAATTTTCACAGCCATATATCAAGGCTGAGGCAAGATTCTATGTACCTTAATAACGGCTGTTGTGAGTTTGATTGAGGCACCAAAATGCAATCTCCCTGCAAGAATTAAAGTGGATGCACAGATCCAGACTCAGAGGAAAATGTTAATAGAGTTCATAGGGAGCGGGCGGCAGAATCTTTAGCGAGTAAACAGCATTCCTTCCAGAAGAAAGCATATCTGTTTGCTTCAAGCTCAGAGTTTTACCGACTGCATCTCTGCCTGGTTCAATGTGTTTACTTATTCATCAAGGTGGAGGGGGCCGGCTAGTTTCTCAGACTCCAGCAGTTACCCTGTTCCTGCTGTTGGACAAGAGGGGCAGACCCCATTAAAAATGCATGGGAACAGGCACGGCCGCAAGAGCTCTGTCAAATATTCATGCACCCACGCTGCATGTTTGGTGGTGGGCATGCAGAGCTGATGCTACGCTCTCAGCAAAGACGGGATTGAAGTTGATGCAGCATTTTGGATTTGTTGCGAAAAGTTCTTCAAAAAGAAGTGGTTTTGCAAGTTTTAGCCAATTCACTACAAATCATTTACACTTTTGTATTGAGCATGAGCAGGTAAGTTTAAAGTGATGACGAGCAAAGGAGATCTTTCAGCAAAATGGAAGTACAAAGTACAAAAATAAACTTAGCAAAGTTTCACAAAAGAACCAATTCTCCCTAAACATCCCACAGGTTAGGTTGGAAAGAAACCAGATTGAGGTGGTTTAAAAAATGGCAAACAGGTCTCATTTGAAGAAGTATGCAAGTCTCTAGGGGAATCTGATCTTTTCCAATGTAAAATGTTAAAGAATGTCTTTAAGCCAGTTATCATTAAAAGGGAGGAGTACTTTAAGTTTTCTGAAACTGCAAAAATTTGAGCATGTTTTCTTTCAGTGAAAACCTGTTAGCAGATTCTTGAAACTTGCTTGAAGGAAGTTAGCATTATATAAGTTACAGTCTTCTTATAAGGTAATACAGTGCAGACCTTTCTGCAAATCAATTGTCACCTAATCACACAGTAATAATATAACACCTACAAAAATCAATGTAGATTGACGTTAGTTGTGACTACACAACTCTCGTTTTTTTCTGCCATGGAAATGAATTGAAATCAGTGAATAGAAACCAGTGGTGGTCAGAAAAATACAACACAAATCAAAACCTGTTTGTGTAGAATCGAAAATGGTAATCAAAAAGACTACATGATTTATAGTTAAGGATCTTAAAGTTGCAAACACATTAGTATGGTCCTTTAAGCAATCTGTGGTGTCTGAGTGTTACACTGGGTGGCCAGTTGTCCTTCCCTGTCAACATTGCTGCAACAACCCAAGCCTGCAGATTCATGCTCCACATCAGGAGAATACATCCATTTCTCAACCAGAAGGCAACACACTACAGGTTTTGGTCCAATCTCTTGTCATCTCACATCTACACTACTGCAACTGCCTCCTGGTTGGTCTGCCTGCATGTGTAGAATGCAGCAGCCAGGCTACCCAAGTTCTCCCACCCTACACCGCTCCTCTGCACCCTGCAGGCTACAGGTGGCGGCTCGAAATCGACTCAAGTCACTGTGTTTAATTTGAAATTAAATTGTCATTAAATATTTAAACAGTCCCTCCAGGATTTCGCAGCTTTTTTTGAGATTGTTGCGGCCCAAAATGCCTGATTTGTTTTTTTGATTTAAGACAAAAAAATAATAATTTATTGAATGAATCAAATTTGAACATATGTGTCAGTGGCTTGTTGATCTTTACATTGTTAGTTAATTTCCGGGCCAGACACACACATTCATACGGTTTGATAAAGTACTTATTGGACTTTAACTTATCATTGCACTTAAAATAATGAGTGTAGCTGTCTCAATTTAGATCATCCTGTACGTCTCATCTCCGGTTTTTCCTGCATCCACCGTGTGTGTTAGTGTGTGTGCGTGCGCGTCAGTCGCAGGGGGGAACTGTGCTGCAGCGGCCCCGCCCGCTGCAGAGAGCCAACAGGATAGAAACGGCAGCAGCTATCAGCGACTTTAGAAAGTCTTTTGCTGTACGTTTTGTTGGTAAATGTGAGATGTTCGAGTCACACACGTCTCGTCTTCATATTATAAACAAGGAAATGAATTTGGCGATGTACGTGTGTTACGTCAACCCGTTCTCACTCCCACTTGGTCAGTGGCTCTCAGAGTCACATACTGACGCAAAGTCTGGCACGTGGGACTGCTGGGATTGGTTGAAGTTGCAGGAAACTCCGGTTATTGGTCAAATTTGCGGAAAGGTTGCATGATTGGTCAAAATTGCGAGTCGCACCGAATTCACAGTGATTGGTTGAATTTGCGTGAATTGTTGCGATCGCGACATCGCAAAATCATGGAGGGACTGTTTAAATACAGCTTGATTAGTATCATCATTTTAGTATTTTTAGATTTAAATTTCAAATTCAATTTGAATTCAAGTTTATTTATATTGTCAAATTCTAACAGAATACTTTACAGATAGAGTAGGTCTAGACCACACTCTTTAATTTACAGAGACCCAACAATTTCCACAAGAGCAGGCATTTGGTGCGACAGCGGCGAGGAAAAACTTCCTTTTAACAGGCAGAAACCTCGAACAGACCCTGGCTCTTGGTGGGCGGCCATCGGTTTTATGTTCAAGAGTTTGTTCTTTTATTGACATTCTATCTTGCACTTTCACTGTTTTATGTATGGGCTCAGTGCTACTTGAAATATGTGCTCACATGTTTCTAATTTTTGTATTTTAACTCAGGCTAACCTACTTTACATCCAGGACATGTTCAAACCATACACCCCCGTCCACCACGCTCTGCTACTCCCCACTGACATCAGGACACCAGAAACCCTACACATCTCCCATCGCAGATAGGAAACTAAGCCTGTTCAGACTGCATCTTGGCCCCATGACCCATGAAAAGATAAAAAAGCCTTTCTGTATCTCTTGTTTCTAAAATGTAGCACTTAAAGCTGTTTTGCTTATTTGATGATTTTACTCGCATGATTCTTCTTGTAATTTTTGGGTGGTATCTTCATGGTTTTATACACTTATATAGTAAGTCGTTTTGGATAAAAGCGTCAGCTAAATTAATGTAATGCCATGTAATGAATGATGAAAGGAGTATTTCCTTTCTCATTAACACTGTTAATGTAGAGCGATACAGAGTGAGAGATACAAAGAGACAGAAGCTATAACTAATTAATTAAAGTTTTTTTCTTTGGCAGCAATGATTTCTTTTGTAGTCGAGGGAAGACAATAAAATCACAGCGGGTAGGCAGTGATGCAAGTTTGAGATCTAACAATTTGATAGCAGTGAAAAACAGCGATCAAACAACTGACATGAAACAAACGATCAGCTGTAGAGACCTGATTTGTATAAGTGGGAAATTACATAATATTGGTGGCAAACTGCAGCAAATTCTTAACATGTTCTTTTCAGCACTATTTACAGCATAACTATTGCCAAAAGTGATGACCATGTTCCTCTGTTGGCAACTGAGCTTCTCCACCAAAACTGTGTTAAAGAGCCTTCAAAGCTATAATGCTTAGTTTGAGAATTTCTAAGTTATGACAACACTGTTGGCGCATCCACATGACACAAGCACTCGGTGATCATGCACCACCCCCACCCCTCGCAGTTAGTAGCGTTTATCCCGTCAAATCAAGGAGGACACGGAGGATTAAAGAAGGTAAGGTAATTATCCTGTAATTTTTGTCCTCTTTGTCTCTAAAGCTAAATGCTGCTTTTGTCCTTTCTCAGCGGTGACGTAAAAACCAAGGCTGTAATCAAGTCCACCTTTGTTGAGTCCAAGACAAGTCCAAGACCAGGACTAGTCTAGACCGAGTCAAGAACAACTCCAAAAAGGTTCAAGTCCAAGTCAAGACCGAGTCCAAAAAAGTTTTTTGGGGCATTTCAGCCTTTAATGGAAAGAACAGCTAGATGTGAAAGGGGAGAGAGAGGGGGAAGACATGCAGGAAATCGTCACAGGTCGGACTCAAACCCAGGACCTTCCGCGTTGAGGTATACACCTCCATATCTGTGCATCTGCTCTACCGACTGAGCTAACCCAGTCAAAAGTCCAAAAAAAGTTTGAGTCCAAGTCAAGACCGAGTCCACATGAGAGACAATACCGACACAGAAATAAAAGAATCCTCTTTAAGACCACTTACTTACCGGTTTATAATGTATGTGATGAGAGAGACAGTATATCTTCTACTTTAAGATGATAATTTTGCTTTAATATTTGTAATAATCAAAAAGACACACTATAAGATCAAATTAGGCTATATTATTAACTTAAAATATAAAATGGAAATGTTCCCATTCTTTAATTTACTACTTGTCCTGAAGAATTAATTGTACGAAGTGTTCGCTGACATTATGTCTGTGGCCAAAATGAAAATGACTGATACCTGATGATTGAGGTATGTGATGCAGCCAGGCGTACACCAGGCGACCAATCTGGATGCCTGTTCTAGATGGATTCTGAATTAAACTAATACCTGTTTTCTGAACGAGCATGTTTCATCACTGGTTTTGTTCTGAAGGAGGAAGTTACTTTAGAACAAAAGCATATAGTGCTGGACTAGTATATTTGGCAAGTCCGAGCCAAGTCCAAATACCGAGAGTCCAAGGCGAGTCCGAGACAACAGAAAAGTGTCTTAAGTCCGGAATCAAGTACTACAGACCTGGTTCAAGGTTGATCCAATGGAATGGAGCTGAACAGAATGTACTTACAGCTTGTTTATTTTCCTTCCAGGTTTATGATCGCTTACAATAATCATCTGCAATATTTTCCTGCTTATTTTGGAGCTCCCATCAGTGAATTATACTGTATAACTCAGCATTGATTAAGTTATTCCATGTGATATTCTAAACACCAACATGTGTCTGCAATATCCTTTCTGGGAAAATGCCTTGCAGGTAATGATTTGGTGCAAACAGAAGAAGTGGGTAGCTTATTTATTTGTTATTGGAGGATTTATTCACTACAGGAGCATTTTCTTCAAATGTGACTTAACTAATGGCTAAAACCGCCGATCAAAGATCTCACCATGTTTCTCTCATTGATTTTCTTCTTTCATCTGTAACCACCCAAAATCATAGTGTAAAAGTTGCCTTGAGAAGTGAAGCATGCGGTCTGTGAAGTGGTTGGGTTGATGAAGCCATTCAGCCTCTTGTCAGTAACTCTGATAGATGCTTAACACTATTGATCAAATCATCCTAGAAATTAAATATTCATCATTCGTCTGGAAAGTGTTTACACCAGTGATTTGAAGTTACTGTAAACGGAGGTTGTTAAGCTAAAAGAATTATTTTTACGTAATTATATAATATTTCAAAGATACAATTTGCAGCAACTTTGACTTCACGTTTTATTAAGTGCTAACGAACTGCAACAACATTAAAACATCCGCTTCTAAACTTGAAGCAAAACACGCATAGTGTTTAGACAGGAAGAGAAGTGTTTCAAGATAAATCATTTAATCTCCTGAAAAACATAACACTGATTGCAACGTTGTTTTTATGCTTCAAAAACACTCTTTGCTTTGATCATTTATCAGTCAGCACAACACAGCTGACAATATATTAAACGCAAGTGATGCAGAGAGGGTCCAGGCTTCAACAATAGAGCAGAAATATGTTTTTTTTAACAGTGGTGAAATTTTTTCAGATCCTTATTCAGATCCTTTGTAAAGTACTACACTGTGAAAATACTCCAATACTAACTAAAAGTCCTGTATTCAAAACCTTACTGAAGTAAAAGTATGTAAGTGTTATCAGCTAAATGTACTTGTTAAAACTCATATGCTAAGAATATGTTTTTGATTAATGTTACTGCTGCATTAATGTGTATGTTGCATTTTCCAGCTGACCCAAGAGGCTTTTTAAAGACTTTATTTAGCTTAAAAAGTAGGAGAATTTTCTCAACACATAAAGGAACACTTTATCCTTCAGTTTATCACAAACATTAACACATGTGGAGATACATGGAAGGGAAGGGGATGGAAATTGTCATCTGAAACGCAACTAAAGCTGTCAGACAAATGTAGTGGAGTAAAAAGTACAATATTTCCCTCTGAGATGTAGTGGAGTACAAGTAGAAAGTAGCATGACTTCATGTGCCACTTCATGTGTCACTGTCTATTTGAGGCAGCCTGTCTGATCCATGATGACTAACTCACTTGGCTTTTTTTTTTCCAGGTTTGTGTGACGTCAAAGCCCAACTGAATGGTGGAGAAATCACAGATTTGGGTGAGAAGCAGTTGAAAGGACGTGGGTGGTGTGGTGTTTGATGAAGGGGGTCATTTTGAGAAAACATGGTCACCTTGGAAACGTTAATAGCCTTTGATAACATTTGCTTCTTGGGTTGATTTATTGCAGGGAAACATACTCTGCGAGGTGCCCTAAACGACCAGCAACTAGAGGCAGGTGCTTTGCTCAAAGGCATGTGAGAACATTTCAAAGCTGACAAAGAGAAAGAGATATTAAAAGAGTTGTTTCTGTGTTCCAATTCTCTTTGCTGTTTCACACACAGGTTTCAGATCCATTAAGTTTTACTGATGCTGGCTTCACTTGGCGTGCTCTGACAGACAGTAAAAGGTAGTTTATATGTTGGAGACACACTGCATGTGAGTGTTAGTCAGAGCCCAGCAGTGGAAGAATTACTCAAATCCTTTACTTAAAAGACAGAAGTCCTGTATCTGTATTCCAAGTCAAAAATAAAAGTACTGATAGTGAAGTACCCTGTCACCATGTTAGATTAATGCCACATTAATAAAGTGTAAAGAAATACTGAAAATACCTAAAACTGTGAAAATAAAATCTCTGATATTGGATAGGCATGAGAGTGAAGAATGTTGTTTGTACAGCTCAGATTTTTATTTAAAAAGAAAAGAAAAGATGAGAAGAAAATAAATAAGGAAAAACCATGGGCAGAGGGAAGAAAAGACAAAAACAACGAGGCAGGACATGAAAAGATAAAGGATGATAGAAGAGAAGGAAGAACATAAGGAAATCCAATTAAAAGAAAAATGTTTAGGGATTTTTTCACTTATAAAAATGACATTTATGCAAAAAAATCTGTCTGTCAGATAAGCAAACATGTATTTGCACTTGGTGTATGTTGTGGCCTGTTAGTAGCTGGTACAACCGTATGGCTAGGCAGTTATTAAATCTCCTAATCACAATCATTTTACTAGTACTACTTGTGCAGTGACAAAATGTATTTTCCCAGTTGGGCTGGATATTTAAATCAGCAACCTTCTACTTTCAGCTCTAATTCAGGGAACAGAACTTCCTGCATTTCCCTTTGCGTTTCCAAAGGATTGACATGGTGCTGATCTACCTGGGTGGAAATGTGTGTGTGAAGCACTCTGACTCATTAATCATTCATCGGGCAGAGGAGCATCTGCTGAGAGCTGATTCTTGGCATTTAAACGGGAGGGAGACTACAGTAAACACATTTTCTGAGTGCTGCTCTGTGGTCCACATATAATCAATTCTCCTGTTATTGCGTTTCACTTGCTGTGGGGCAATAGGGTGAAGGGATATGATATCATCCACTGACTTGCCAATAATAAAATTCTATCAGCGAGAAAGCAACAGGGGGGGAGTGGGGGGGTACCGGGAAGTGTCAACCTAGTCTGAACCACATTTGCAATAACAAACAGCCCTCCTGTGAGAAGTCAACAATGCCCCAAGGTGAGACACTTGCTATTTGTCACTCTGGACGCATGACAATGTGTGTTGGATAAATGCAAAATATGTGCTATCCACCCGCATGTTGAACTGAGATTTCACATCTGAAATGAAACCGCCTGAGAGGGAAATACAGAAGTCATTACATATTCTCAAAGCACATCACTTTCTCTCAGCTCTGCAGGAACAGGGGAAATCCATGTCGAAGGAGACAGCAGTAAAAAGGAGTCTCTTTGCCACTAGTTTGGGAGGTGCGTGTGTGGTAAACAAAGAGATTTACTGTAGAGATGCAATGGAATATGGGGGAGAGGATGTTGGTCTCCATGGCGACAAGTGTGCAATGGAAACATCAGTGGCATTGAGACGCCCAAAATCTTTGTGACTCTGAAACGATCCCGCTCGCTGTAAAATCATCCCACAGCTCAGCTCTGCAAGGAGAGCTGAGAGGAGGAAGGAGAGGTGTCACAAAGCTCTGACGCCAAAATTCTCCCTTTTTTTTTTTCTTCCAAGAGACGATGGTCCAGATATATGATAATTAAGGACCGCAGAGCACAATTCACACTACAGCTGGACGTGACCCAATTCAGATTTTCTTTCCCCACTTATGAGGGTGTTAGAGAAAGGGATGATTTGAGACAACATGTGAACAGCATGACGATAAAGAAAGCCGCATCGGCATCTACATGTGACACGTAGTTGAACGTTTGGATGATAACATTTTACAAGTCCAGTCAAAAGAAAATGCCTCTCTCTTGATGTACAGTATGTGCAAACAATTAAAGCTTCACATGGAAGAAACAGTACTTTCACTAAAACTGAGTGGCTTTGGCCATCACTTCTATTGGGATAACGTACTCACCATAGTAACTACTAAGATCTGAGAAATAGAAATTGGACTGCAATTATAAAGTGCTTTTCTAGTCTTAGCGATCACTCAAAGCGCTTTACACTCTACAGGCATCATTCACACACTGGTGGCCGAGACTGTCATACAAGGTGCCACCTGCTCATCAGATAAACATTCATGCACATTCACACACCGATAGAAACAGCCAACGGGAGCAATTCGGGGTTTAGTATCTTGCCCAAGGACACTTCAACATGTAGACTGCAGGGCAAGCGATCAAATCGCCGATCTTCCAATTGGTAGACAAAGTACTTGGTTTAAAGGTCCCGTGGCATGAAAATTTCACTTTATGAGGTTTTTTAACATTAATATGAGTTCCCCCAGCCTGCCTATGGTCCCCCAGTGGCTAGAAATAGTGATAGGTGTAAACCGAGCCCTGGGTATCCTGCTCTGCCTTTCAGAAAATGAAAGCTCAGATGGGCTGTTTTGGAATCTGCTTGTTATCAGGTCATAACAAGCAAGGTTACCTCCCCTTTCTCTGCTTTGCCCGCCCAGAGAATTTGGCCCACTCATGAGAGAGAGAGAGACATCATGGCTTTCAAACGAGAAAAGTGGCAGTTGGTCAAGGCCACACCCCCACCCTCCACCTTGCCCCTCCCACTCTCCTCCTCAATAGCTTCAGACACAGAAATGGCACATACTAAGGAAAGCTCATTGTGGGACTGGCTCTAGTGGCTGTAATTCTGCACCAAGGCTGAATTTCGGGAAAGAGTCTTCAGATACAGTATTAGGGGACCACTAAGGTCTATATAAAAGCATCCAAAGAGCACCATGTCATGGGACCTTTAAGGTTGGGGAAAGATCATGGTTAAAAGAAACCAACGTTGACTGATTGACATTGTTACAGGCAGGTTGTAAGCGAGCCAACAGTTCAGCTGGATGATCTAGACCACTTTATCGGGAGGTAAAACCAAAATGTCAGTTACAATCCCTTGTTGCAATCTTTGACAATAGTAAACAGTTTGGGTAATAACATAATGATGAACTACTGTTCATTTTCAGTTTCCTCTTCCAAATAGGTTTGGCTAAACTGTTTTGTTTTATCTCTCTGATCATCTGACTGCTTGTGTTTCTTACCCTGTCAAACGTCTTTTTAGTTATCATTTACAACAATTTAATTTTATTGTTTATGTATAACCTTTAAGTTGCTCATTCATGTCCCCCCGTGCCTCAGAGTAATTACCTAGAATGTTACGCTGTTGCCATGTTAATGTTGATAAATGCAGATGTAGATAAAACGTAAACGTACAATATGTAACTTTCTGCCGCTGGGGGTCTCTCAATCAAAACAATGGATGGTAAACATGGACTTTTGATGACGTTGGGAGGTTGCATGGAATTATGGGAGTTGTAGTTTTTAGTGTTAAATACCATCACCTATTAAAATAAATCTGTAACGACTAAAAACTGTAAAGACAGCTAAACACGCAGGGGGGAGAAATTCGGCAGGGAGGAGATTTTTGGCACAAACGGCTAACGGAGACGTAGCTAACGTTATGGATAGACGCTGTTCTGATTTGGGTGCCTGGTTCTGATATGGTCTGTTTCCAGACGCTTCATTAAACTGCACCCGGCACTGGAGTTAAGTGCTGGCCGTGTTCGGATCGCTGTAGCTAATGATAGTGGCTTGCTGCTAGCTGGCTGGGGGCTAACAGTAACTCTATGTCCCGAGGCTGTTGCCAGCTGTCATCCTGACTGATGTCTCTTTGCGCTGAAGGGAGTGAGGCAGACCGACCGGGGTGTGCTAGATGGCTAAATTAGCATTAGATTAGTTGTCTATCTATACAGCTAACGTTAACGTTACTGGTGAACTTATTCATGTGTTGTTGCTGTTATCTGTGGTCAAAACAATCTTTCAAACTTTATGAGTGTGTTGATAACCTCATTATGTTAACATTACCCACCAAGCATTAGGATTAACATTAGCCACCTGTCAACCAGAACACTGAATTAATGTTAAGATGGATCGATATTGAAATGTATCAATAAATAAGGTCTCTGCTGTATTACTGTGTTGCAAAGTTGCATGTAATTAATCACAAAATAATGCTGTGTGGCAAAAAAAAGCAGTATTACGGTTACGAGTATTTCTTTCTGTGACATTGTATGGTTTACAATTACTCTCGAACGTATCATCTGGGTGGCTGCCCGTGTTTTGACAACCAGAGGGGTCAAAGATTATATGACGCCACTTATAGGCGACTAAAGAAAACGTCCCGTGTCAAAAATAAAATAACAGATTTCTCCGGGTTTGAAATTTGGTGGAAACATTTGGGATAGTGTAAGAACACAACTCAAAAAATTAATATAACATAGGTGTGGTCGTTTTTAGACATTTTAATGCAGAAATGTTACATATTTAACCTTTAAAGCCTTGGATGAATTGACTGGATGAATTGACTGGTGGAGGAACACAGTTATTTTTTTTTAAAAATATGTCTAGAAAAAGACTAGGCATAATTTAAATCGAAATTAAAAACTATGTAATAAGAGAAAGTAACAACTTCAGACAACTACAAAATCAGACCAATGAAGAATTTTAAATAGATTAAAGTCATGTAAAATCCAGAAGAGATCCAGTCGACTTCAACTACAAAAAGTAATAAAATATTGACTACAAAGAGCAATGAAGAATTTCAAACAGAATAGACAAAATAAAATTCAGACGAGAAACTAATACAATCCAGTTAAGTTTCATACCCTGTCAGACATCTTTTTAGTGATATCTGCATGTTCCTAGCTCTTGGCAATTATCTTGTTGAGCACAACTTTATTATTACCTAAGGTACTTAAGTTTACCTTAATAATATACGTTGTGTTATATTTGTCCACAATACTGTCGTCTGCACTTCAAAGATCATGTTTTTTTTCACTCTGTTATTCTTCCATTTTCCACTCGACATGCAGTCACAATTTTGGTTATCACCAACTTAGGTGTAAATTTGGAAGCAGTGGAAGCGTGGAGGCTTTTCTTACCCTCTGAATGCTTTTTGACATTTCTGCAGCTCATATTGATGTCAGATATTTATTACATGCAAGCAGAGACGTAAACAGTGATCCAAAACATCAGATAGGAGTCAGAAATTTGGAGCCGAACCCGAAAGCCCATGTTGTGAATGTAGCCCGAGAGTGCAGAGCAACAAAATCATCATTACTCAGGTGCCTGCCAAGAGTGTACCAGAGAAGCTGCTACTATAAGATGAACATAATAGGATGCTAATAAATCCCCTGGAGATCACCGGGAGTTCAAAATGATGTTTCCCAGAATGCTCATCAATCAGATGAGCGAGAGGCTGACTTGCTCTTGGAAGGCGTTCTGTTTCAGCACAGCTTCTATTTGTCTCGTGAACAACCCACACTCGTGTTTTTCTCTAATATCTTAGTTTGATGTAAATAACCGTCATTTGATGACTAATGCTACCTTCTTTTAGAGCGTCACTGTTACTCAAACTGGCAGCACTTCCTGTCATGTGATGGTGTGGACGAGAAGTTTAGGTTTCTATATTCATTGTTGTTCTTGTACTTCTTTAGTGGGTTACTTTAATGCAGTTTAATGCAATTTTGAACAATACGTGCACCGTGGCTGGATGGCAATGTGGGTTGATCAGTTAGGCCACCACTCGGGTCCAAACTGAAATATCTCAACAACAATGAGAGGGATTGATATGAAATTGTGTGCAGACATTTATGTCCCCCAGAAGATGAATCCAAATGACTTGGGTGATCCCCTGACTTCCCCATGAGGTTGACATTTCTTGACAACTGTTGGATGGATTGCCATGACATTTGGTACACATATGAATTTCCCCCTCAGGAGGAATGGTAATAACTTTAATGATCCCTTAACCTTTCCTCTAGCGCCACCATCAGGTCAAAATTGCAGTCTGGCCCAAACTAATGACATTCCCATCAGCCCCCTAGAAAATGTTAGCATGCTAACACACTCATCTAAGATGGTGAACATGGTAAACATTATTCCTGCTTAACTTTAGCATTTTAGCATTGTCTTTGTTAGCAAGTTAGCATGCAGACGTTAGCTTTGAGCTAGCAAAGGAAAGCAACGCTGTGTCTTAGTTTTATCCTTATTTAGTCACTTTTGTAACTGGTTTGAGAATTTTATCAAGTTTATTCACAGAAAATCTTAATTTAATGTCCACTTACTGGCTTTGTCTGGGGCTTTCAAACACATCTTGCCGTTTCCTCAGCAGGTAGAGTTTTCTCACTTGTCAGTCAGTTCACTTAAACCTAAAAAAAAAGAAAAGAAAAATGAAGATCTGTTTTAATCCAAGAGGATAAAATAAACTTTGATTGTTTCCACTTTGGTCCTCAAAGACAAAAATAACTTGACATGATAAACTAAGCACATTTAATAGCTGGATAATGTAAAACGTTAGCAATTAATTGATAAAGTATCAGCATTGAGGTGGTATTCAATTATTCGGATTATACTGTATTAACACTGCACCAACCTATTAAGTGGAGCTCTTTGATTTGTACAACGTTCCATTATCTGTGAGTTAATACATGATTAGCTGCTGTAAGCCTTCCTGCCGCAGAGACCAAATGTCATTTCTGCCATTAAAAAATGTAATCTATATTAAAAAGGCACTTTTCTGGATGGGACTTTGTTTTTTGTGTAGGATTAGCTGAGGACAGTGCTCAGTCTCACAGTTTCATCCTTCTAAGAGGAGATATGGTTTTGTTTGTTTAACTTCTCTCTCGGCTGAGAGCAGCAGCAGCTCTCTCCGTGACTGTTTTTATTTACCTAAAAGAAGCTGTTTTGATGAGAAGAGAATAGGAGACCGAAAAAAAAAAAAACCTCCACACAAACCTCAGCTTCATCAATTAAGATTTTTAAGCCATCTGAAGTCACTCTCATTTCCAATCTTAGGACGGCATGCCTGCCTGGAAGAATAATGAGAGGCTGACTCTGCCAGAGGTTTACTCCGACTACCAGCACAACAATTCACTGCAGGAAGTGTAAACAATCTTTCCCTCTGCTCTTCAGATCAATTCTAATTTTGTTCCTGAAGTCAATATGCTTCTCATATCCCTCTTTTTCCTCAGCCACCGTATTTATCGGACCTTTGCGTGCATGCAGAAGTTTAAATCAAATCTCATTTTCTGACTGAGATCATACCATATGATGTACATTGTTTCATAAAAGTGTTTTTTTCCACTTATATTGTCAGATTGGAGCAGACACTTTTTTTGTTGTGATAACCTTGTCTGGTCCGCTGGGCGGCTGTGGCCCAGCACGTAGAGCAGCACTACTCAGAAGGTCGGTCGTTTGATACCTGGCTGTAGAGCGCCTTTCCATCCACCTGTTTTTATGCACATTTTCAATTTGTGCATATAAAAAACCTTAGTAGCAACGGCAGAAATTCAAAAAGAATCCCTCAAAATATAGCAAAAACGTTTTTACACTTGGCTGAGGTGAAAAAGTCATTATTTCGACAACACAAAATATGCAACAAAGTGCAACGTAAACCGACTTAGTAAATAAATCATGACGTACAGGAAGCATGTGACATTAACATCCACAGAAGAGATAAAACCATCAATCATTATCACAATATATTATGCAGTAATGTCAATTACATTTTAAACACATTTCACAAACACAATTTAGAATTAAGTTATGTTTCGTTTAGTGAATATTAAATACAGTCTATTTATAATTAAACATCATACATCCCATCTACTGTATCATCTGGTTCTGGTGTTAAAATATTGTTTGGATGCTCATGTAAACCTTTTCTTTGTTCTGTTCTCTGGGGACCAAATACAACCGGATCCCCACCAACAGATAGAAGAAGAATAGTTTTAAAGTACAATTCCTATCTTAATCTCTTTAGATTTTCATTTATTCCACATTTAAGTTGTTCCAAGAATGAGGTGAGCTGCAGAGACTCTGTTCTGTTAGAAAATTACACAAATAACAGTCCTTTCTGTCACCGCCACCCATGATAATCAAAAGGTTTCCGTCAGGAAACTCTGAAACTGGGTCTTCCAAAGGTGGGGACATCTGACCAGCCTGCCACCTTCAAAGAACACAAGGTCAGCTTATTAAGACTGGAGGAGCTGCTTACTGTATGTAGCTGCCTGCTGGGACACTTTAAACATAGCAGCAGCTCATATTTTGCATCATCTTACACACAAGATGATGAACAAAGCTTACAAAAAAAAAAATGTGTAATGTAATCTACTTAGTAATAGTATGCAGTCCTGCTGAAGCTGACAAAGGAAAACTGTCTGCTGCTGTAATGTGTTTATTTGAAACTACAGTTTTTTTTTTTAGTTTAGTTAGGCACTGGAGTGGTAGGAAATCTCAGCATATTCAGTCCACTTTCAAAGGCTGCTCGGAGGAATGTCATCAATGAAACTGTAAAGATTCTGCTGACTATTGAGTCTAAATACCAAGGTGAATCTTAAATAATGCAGATTGTCCCACCTACTCACAGAAACAATAGTTTGCCGAAATGAAACTATGGTGTCAGGTAAAGTCACTGACAGAAAATTGTCTCCTAAATCTGCTTGAAACTCTGGAGTGGAAACCAAATTATCTCGAAAAAGTGAGCACTCAATCTACAGAAAGCTTTGTCCTCCTTCATCTCTTTGGTATAAAAAACTGTCTGGGAAGCTAAACGTGAATGACGCTGTGTGCAGTTTACTGACAGCTCAATTCAAAGACTGTATCAAGGATGCTCCTCTTGAAGAACAATTTTCTTCATGGAACTTGAAGGCTGAGGGAAACAGCTTCAAAGATGGCAAAACTGAAGGTGCATTCAGGCACAACTTATACACTTGTAAGGTCAAACATTTCCAAATCTATCAGCAGTAAGTGGCCCTGAAGCAGTAGAGGTTGTGATGGTTTACTGCACCACATGATGGACAACAGTTTACAGGTTAGGGAGACATAGGGTTCAGTATATTGATTTAACTCGTCGTTTCAGCAATGTGTTTAGTTTCGCTACTGGCTTTAGTAATTTAGGACAGGCGCAAAGAGTATAACAGAATACCTCTGTTAGTTTCCCTTTTCTAAACAAAAGTGGACATTGGTTTTTTTCTGTAACCACAATCGTTTCCTAACTTTAAACATGTGTTTATTACTGTAACTCCTCTAACCTTAAAGTAATAATAACCCAAACCATGACATTTCCAGAAACCAGTGGTGTAGTCTAATGTATTTTAGCGGGTATACTGTACTATATAAATATATGGAACAGAATGGATATATCAAAGTTGGGCGTCTGGTTGTCCTCCCACAGGGAAATTCTGAGCGTCAAAGACTTCATTTCCTGCATTCTGATACACTTTAATGTACCAATTTACGGTGGAAAATACCTTTATTTAGCCTATGCAAAGGAAAACAGATGACAATTCAAAATATATCAAAAATATAATGTTGTTACATGTCATTTGGCATTTTTAAGTGGGTGTATGAAAATCCTGGAGCTTTCTTAGTGGGTATACTGTGTATACCTGCGTATCATGTAGACTACTACACCACTGTCCTAAACCTAACCAAACCTTAACCATAGCATTGTCACACCATAAAGAGGATTTATGTTTCAGCGGTTAGAAAATGCTTCTATGTGTCATTCTAGATTGAAGGCATGGACAAACAACACATTTTGTCATTTCATTTGGAGGATTTGGATAAACATGTCCAAGATGGACATAATCTCAAAGATTTTCCTTTAAATAAATGTCTGTTAAGTCACTACCTATCGACGAATGAGGTAACACAATGGTGATTGAGCCTATGGCGCACTGTTGAAAACTGTACTCTGGCTTGCATTTGGTTGTCTGTGGCGACATTACTGGGAAAAATCACAGGCAGCGATAGCAGAGATGAGAGAAAATAGAGAGCTGGCTACCAAGTTAGCAATTAGCTAACCAGCTACAGTAACTCACCAACTAGCCACTACGTCACCAAGCTTTTAGAACTTACATTTTTCGCATGGACAAGCAACTGTCACTTGGTGGACACTTGGAGGCTTATCACACTGCAGCTACAGCTACATCCCAAATGAAGAGCAAGCATGGACATCACACCCATGTTTTACTGAACAGTATTCCAGTGGAAAACAAAAGGATGGCGACATTGAACCATAACCACAGTAGGACCAACACTGCTGAAGCACAGAACAACTGCAAGGTAAAAATGGAAAAGAATAAAACTGAAGTTGAGAGCTCACTAGCAGGCGGGCAGCAGTCTGTGATGAAATCCTCTCTGGGATTTGCAAAACAAGGTAAAAGCGAGCTCTGAATGTCAAACGCTTATCTGATCCAATCACTGACGGGCTTCAGTTTGTGTCAAAGTAGAGGAGCATATCCCCGCTAATTAGTAAAATAATCCCTGATCTGAATCGCTGTCGTAAGCTCAGCACAGAGCATGTGTTGGGAATTTAACTCGTGTGCTCTTCACAGTTCACCAGGTTGCTGATATAAATGCAGGATTGATAAACTCCCATCTGATCGTCCTTATGGCTCCAAATTGATGACACACTTAGTGATTACTGAACTGTTAAGTGACTGATTGGGTTACTGCTCATTATGTGCTGTAATATTACTCATTATTTATTTAGATGAATTTGTGTTGACTCTTACATTGTTTTGTGGCGATTCTTTTCTGGCAGCTATGTGCGTCTTCTTGAAATAGATTAAGATTACAATGATTATGATTAATATTAATATTATTATTATTAGTAGTAGTATTACTGATAATTATTAGCAGTAGCAGTGATGCAACGCAAGTACTTTTTTCAAGTAATTGTATGTTACTTTAGTACTTTCCTACTACTTACTACTTCTCTAATTCTACTTGACTTGATGATTTCATAGCAAAATATTGTACTTTTTACTGCAGCTACTTCTTTTGACAGCTATAGTCACTAATTATATTATAGATTTAGATTTGACATACAAAATATAAAATATGATGCATTGTTATTGATTAAATTTCCCATAATTAAGTAGTTACATTAACTTTATAATGACCAGGTTCAACATTAAGATGCTGCTTTAACAGTAATGCAACATTAATAATAATCCAATATTGTAATATAATACTGACAGGAGCTATTCGGCATGCATGAGTACTTTTACTTTTGTAGCTAATACTTCTGTACTAGTATCATTTTAACACAGTATTAATGAATATGTTTTTACATTTTTATTTCGTAATTTAACCCGTTTGTCAGCCGACTAAAATTTAAAAAATATATTTATTTAACCCTGTGCAATAACTTATATTAGTATTGGATTGCTATGTTTAGCTTTCAAGTTAATGAGACACCATATTTTTAAGGTTTCCATTGCACACTCTGCAACCAACGTGTATTGCATTCACTAAAAAATAAATAAATTGAAGACCTAATCTTGAAATGATGACATTTGGATCTAGCAATTGTCAAAAAACGTCAAAACAAAGTCATAATTATGAGATCCAGATGTCATTATTACAAGGTAAGGTCTCCAAATTTGTTAACTTTGGTCAATGCAATGCAATTCCATACTCTGCCGTGTATTGTAACTGAATTCATTTTACAACAATTTGTTATTTTGGGGAATGAGCCCAATACATCTATACAATGATTACATCACATGCTCATATTCATGTAACTTTTCCAATCAAGTTTTACAAAGTGCAAGTGTCTGAAGGTGAACAGTGGGTGGTAAAAGGTTTAATTAAACAATGAATATTTATTCTACAAATATATGTGTATGCCTATATCAGGAGCTCAGTAGTTTTTTTTTCTGGGATTTCATAAAAATCCAATAATTAATTTTAAAAAAGTCTCTCTAACCCCTCTGATACTACTTAAAACATAAAACAGCTTTTCCCTATCTAAACCAATATTCCATAAGTTATGCTATTAAAGCTCTGACATCCTGTTTCAACAGCTCCACAGTCTGGAAGCAAAATGCTCTAAACCACCATTTAACTCTGACTTTAAACATAGCAAATTTTCTGAATAATAATAAAGAAAATCTCTTCTACAGTCACTTGAGCTTTAGCTGCTGAACATTTGATTGTCTCCTCCTCAGTCAGCTGGATGGTACGTTTCTGTCTGTTGGTACTGGTCCACTCTTCCTATTCCAGCACCACATGACTTTGTCATTATTACTTTTGCCAACAGAGGTGAGAGCGGACATTTAAATCATTAGACATGGACACCCACCTCTTCTCATATCTGATATTATCATATATCATCGTTTGATATCGTCTAAAGGTTTAACCTTCAGTGTGGAGGAGGAACACACCACGGGAATGAATCCATTCAACATTTTTCCAAACATCAGTAATATCAATTATGATACTATATTAACTGAAGATTATCATTTTTTTCATAATATTCCAAAATTATAAGTAGATTTATTTTCGGGACCAGATTAGTGCTGTCAAGTGCAAACCCAAATAGCTTTTTCTGTCTGTTAAGCAGCTTAGCCTTATGACAGCACTGTTAAAGGCTACAGTTGCTGTTTTGTAGAAATTAAGTTTTTCTTCTAAAGTTTTAAATCTGCACAAAACATCACAGACAGTTCAAACCACTCTGCTGTAGCTCCTCACTGGGTTTAAACAGTCAAATATGTTTTAGGCCTTTAAAAAACAGGGAACTATATTCTCAGAAGGCGAAGCACTTTAAACATAGCATAGCATAACATAGCTTTGAAAACACACAGGGACAGATCTAAAAACACAAAGCAAATCTTGAGACTCCTGTTAGTCCTACCCACTACTTGGGCGAAGTGATTTGCTCGCAGCCCCATGGTGAGGAGCAGAGAGTAACTTCACCTTCTGAGAATATAGTTCTCAGTATCTCTTTTCAGTGTTGTAATTTGTAGACGGCCCTAAGCACTCGTCTTACTGCAGTAGCAGTAGCAGCAGCAACAGCAGAGAGCAGAAGCCAACAGGCAAGTGTTATTTACATAAACTTCTGGTGTACTTACAAACTTTCCAATCCATCGTTTTATGTGTGCATAACCTATTTGTTCACTTTAAGTTCTTCTCGAATTGCAAATATTGCACATTAATGGTATGTAAAGATGCAATGATCCAGCTTTTTCTCTCCTGATACGGATTATGATGTAGATGTTTATTTGTAGACCAAATTCAAAATCTGTGCACCTCATCATTTATATAACAAGTAACATTAGGACAGAGATATCTGTGGTGCCATAAAATGAGTTGGGAGGCCACTGTCACTGAATTTCTGTAACTGACAGCAGAAACATTTAATTGTGTAATGACATTGACAAAGAAACTATTTAATGTGCATTGGTCATGTCATGTCCGATACCCGATCCCATTTATTAATGTCAGTATTAGTGCCAGTATCAATCCGTCATATCAGATCTGTGTAGCCTTTGTAGTAATAAACATCATTTCTAGGATGTCATGGTTTGAAAACACACAGGGACAGATCTAAAAACACAAAGCAAATCTTGAGACTCCTGTTTGCATTTCAGATGTTGCACCCACAAGAGGATTTGCGCCACCAAATTTTAGCGAGTAAAGTGGCTTCTTTTTCTCATAATCAATGGTCTATAGAGAGAAAACAGTGAGAACAGATTTTAGGATTGCATGCCCCAGTTTATTTTTTTGTCCCTGCATGCTGTGCTTGCTCGATAGTTTTGATATTGACAAGATAACACTGATTTGTAAGCATACATGCTGCACACAAGTTGTTAAATGGGTTTAATAGCTGTATTGCTTTGCCCTCACATTGTTTCTGCCTGTTTATTGATCTTTCACTGTGAGCTATTTCACCCAGCGGCAGTACTGAAACTTGAATATAATGTCTTGAATTTAAAGATAGGTGATTATGATTGTTGAGTCCAAGGCAGCTTAGCAAGAAAATAATCTAAAAACACATCAAGGACACTTTCTCTTTCCACAAAGCACATACATGAGGTAAATCCAGGTAAAAGCCATTTTCCTCTATTGATTCCCCATGTCTAATCTATAGCAATCACAACAGAGGGGATGTAAGTAAAGACAAGCAGACAAATCAATGACAAGGATTTCTAACAGGGATGTGGAGAAAGGGGCTAAAGACTGATATGAGGGAGAAGACCCTGATATTTTGTAAATTCAATCAACTCAACTCAAACTGTGTTGAGGACCTGTTGTGGGCCAGCCAACAAAGACAAAACTATCCTCTGAAGTTGTCCTTTACGGAGAGAGAGAGTGATGGAGGTGCTCGCTAACGATAAATCCAGCCCAAGATAAATGTAATTTCTAATTTTAAAGGGTCCATTAATTCTTGTCCAGCATCTCTGCCAGTAGTAGTTTTGATGGGGGTCATGAGGAGAGCTAGCATTAATAACAGCTGCCATATTACAACTGGATGTGGCTGGCGACAGTGTCCGTTTGACAGTGTCCTCTTGGAAATGACATATGATGCCATTAGGTGCCATTATAGGTCAAACCCCACACAAACACAGTCACTCTGACGGGGAGCGGCAGTCAATCACTCTAATCCAGCCGTGAGATGAAGGCAGGTTATTCCCACATCTCTGAGAGGACGGGGATTTGGGTTACAAGCTGAGCTGAGTTTACCAGCTTGAGTCATGATGAAAGCTGTGATAGAGCTCAGCTGTCACTCAGGAGGGCTGAGCCACAAATCTCTGATCACCTGCCTTCTACACCTCCGAAAAAACCACGGACTCAGTCAGCCTGGACGTAAAGGGATGCCCAGGGAAAAGATCCAGCTCTTGTGCCAATGTGGGTTTTCAAGATGCACACATTTTAACTCCACTGTGTTACAAAACCAGAAAAAAAAATACAGAGTAAAATCTGACAAGCAGCCAAGCCTTATTTGTGCAGGATTATCTTTTCCTTTTTCTCTGCTCTCGTACAGATTGGGATCATCATCAGCTGATGCTCTTACCCTCATGGTCCCTCAAGCAGAGATTTCACTCTTCTCCCTTCTCATCCTCTTCCAACCCTCAGCTCCACTGAGCCCAGCTGTCAATACTGAGACACTAAATGCTGCTCAGACTGTCAGAGAGAAGCCACAGCACGCCTTTCACGTTTCACACAGTCCCACTCTACAGCCTGCATCAGCACAAACTAGAATTGAGTGCATTAAAGGGGTGTATTGGTGAGAGGAGAGACAAATTAAACAAGACCCAAACTCTGCAGAAGTTGTTTGCTTCTCCTCACAGGAGACAGGAAGATACAACAGTGAAATTTACACCCAGAGAGAGATGCTGAGCGAGCTTACCTGCCCACGTCGCAGATACACAAACAGATCTGTGGCTTTCTGCTGCCGCTCCGCAACACTCCACTCACCTAAATCACTTCCATGACTCACACAGATGGAAGATAACCGGCTCCCAGGAAAAGTGGAGTAAACACTCGTCGCAAAGGCAGGCAGGGTGCTCACTGCAGAGCTGCTATCTCTCATCCTCGTCCCTCCTCCTCTGTCTCTTCCTTTCCTTTGATCTCTCTCTCTCTCTCTCTCTATCTCTCTCTTTCTCTCTCTTTTCTCTATCCAGTGGTGCCCCCCTTTCTCTCCATCTCTGCCACCCCCTCACTCTCCACCACAAGGTGTCACAAACAGAGTGTATCTGCAGCCTCTTACCTCTCTATTCCTCTCTTTAACCCCCCCTACTCTTCCCACAATCTCACTCTCACACACACACACACACACACACACACACACACACACACACACACACACACACACACACACACAGCTTCTGAAAATTTTTTCTCCACAGCGATTGGTAATGTGTGCAGATGTTAGAATGTAGGTGGGATTTGAACTTTTCTCTCAATAGTTTAAAAAAAAATGTAAAGTCTGACCCTCTCTATCTCAAATATCATATTTTTTGTCTATTATTTCTATAACATAAATACCTGCTGTTTTTTTTAATGTAACGTATTTATAGTTAAAGACATTTATTTAAAAAAAAAAATTAATTTAAAATTATATTATTATATTAATTATATTACACTGTTACTACACTATATGATACAGATATCAAGAAATATAAGTTAAAAACACCAAACAGCCCTCACTGAGAAGATCTGAGAATTGTAAATATTGAGTGTAACCTTTAATGATCTGTTCAAACTGGGTCTGTGCCGAAAGAGGGCCAGGAGTCAAGTTGCCAATTTGCAATTATAATTAGCCTTCAAGCCCCTTAAAATGTAGATTACATATATTCTCCAAGCTGCCATTTCCTCATGTGATATTCGTTTTAATTTGGCATGAAAAACAGAGATGTGCTCAAGTTGAAGGCGTGAAATGCTCTCGGTGTTGTCATGTTTGGGTATCTGAAAATGTGCTGCAGCTGTTTTAGAATGTAAGGTCCTAAATCATTCAGATCACACCGTGTAACACCACGCATCAACACAGAGTCCCTGCTGTTACAATACTCCTGTAAGCATTAGCCAAATTCAAGTGCAGCAGCTTTGATATGGACAGGAAGGCTGGAACATCTGTCCTGCTCTTATTGGGAACTACAGTGTGTTGTAATCAGGAATCATCTTAGAGCTGGGAAATATATCAATATTAGTTTGATATCGTGATATGAGACTAGATATTGTCTTAGATTTTGGATATTATAATATCGTAATATGGCATAAGTGTTGTCTTTTCCTGGTTTTAAAGGCTGCATTACAGTAGTGATGTCATTTTCTGAACTTATCAGACTGTTGTAACTGTTATTTGCCTTTACCCACTTAGTCATTATATCCACATTACTGATGATTATTTATCAAAAATCTCATTGTGTAAATATTTTGTGAAAGCACCAATAGTCAACACTACAATATCGTCGCGGTATCGATATTGAGGTATTTGGTAAAAAATATCGTGATATTTGATTTTCTCCATATCGCCCAGCCCTAAATCATCTTATTGTCCTCCTTGTTAGTTTTTATTTCTGGGTGTTTGACGCTCTGTTCACTGGTCTGTTTATTAGCCTCGAGAAAATCAAATTACAAATTGGTTGAGATTTGGTGCTAGATTTCCCTGGTGGAGATCCAGAGTTTGGTATGGAATCATAGCATTACATAATCTTTATTTTTTAGTCATGAGATTCAACATGCGTAGCTTCATGGTTCTTTATTATGTATGTACTGTATGTAATGTACTATTTATCCTGAAAATAAAACATGGAGGACAGATATCAAACAAACATTTTCAATCTCGGCGGAAGCTGGACCTTCATAAATATTTTAATAAAACTGTTATTGTACAATTCTTTTTTACTTCTAGCAGCTTTCATATATATTTTAAAGATTCATATTTATCATTTCCCTTAAAGCACAGTTAGTTCCAGGGATGAAGGAGGTATTTTAACTATCATGTTTACTACATGTTTTTCTAAAGAATACCCTTTTTTTTAAATTTATTTCCAAACTTCTAAACAGCCACTTGTTTCTATTAATTTCCAGTATTTAGAACAATCACCTAAAGACACGGGCCAATTGCTGCATGTCTTCCACCCTATGTGTCTCTCTCCTCACTTACCCGTTTCTCTAGCTACCATTATAAAAGGTGATAAAAGCCCAAAATAATCTTAAATAAAAAAGAACTTGACATTATAGATTTTTCAAGACTCACTTTAAGCTGTTTTCTTGCTGCTAGCTCAAACTATTTGAACATTGCCTTTGGTGATGCACTCAAGGATAGCCTGCCAGCTAATATTTGATTCACCTGCAGCAATGCATCGCGTTAATGGGCTGTAGTGTGAGAAAATCAAACCTAGAAGATACAACGAATTTGTAAACGCTGTAAAATATCAACTCAAATCTCAGATGTCAGAGTGTTCTTGAAGAAAAAACATCCCACCCTGCAACCACAACACAATTACCATGCAATAATGTGCAGCTGCGACAAACTGAGATGGATTATGCATCTAAAGCACATTTAGGTCACTGCTAGTTGATTATCATAATGAGTTGAAACCCGGCAGTAATAACAACAATGAACAAAGGTATGGTATAGAAAAATATCAGCAGTAATGTATTCAATTGTAGTGAATTTAATATGCAGTTAATTTGCAAAACCACTTCATGGCTGTTAACACATTATTAAACTGTAATTCAAAACTGTGATTTTACATTAGTCATAAACTTTAGATTGTCACTTTACTTAAGTTAAGTGACAATGCTGAGCATTTTTGTACTGTTGTTTTTGTTTTCATTATATTACAATATGTTTCATATGAGCTTTAATGCTCCGGTATGTTTCTGAAGTGAAATAAAAATGTTAAAGTGCTATAACTCTTATGACCCCCTTAATGCACAAAATATATTTTCATTATTATTATTCTGCTATCTTGTCCAATGTCCTATGCTTGTTGATGGTCTGCTTTGTGTATACAAGGGTGTATCTGCATTTCTATTAACAATGTGGTATTATCATATTTCTTTATATATTTTATATTATATACAACATGTCCTATGAATTTGTGCTGCATGGTTTACATGTTTAGTGTGTGATTTTACCGTTTTACTCACTTACTAACTATTTCTATTAACATTTTAAGATTAAAAGTACTGTATTGTTGACATTTCATGTTAATATTATACTCAGTACTCAATTGCATGGCTACTAAATGTTGTTATTATATTCACTGTTTTGCCGCTTCCTGTTATTCTGCATATGTACACTATCAGGAGCATAATCATTGTGTTGCTATTGTTGCCATTTGAGCATCTTACTATCTTGTGTTTATATTTCTTTACTTGTCACTTCATTGGTTGAAAATTTGTGGCACACTGGCACATTTATGGATATGTTAATTAAATGGTGTTGTCCCTCATGAATAAATAAAATGAAATGACTTAAATGAGCAAAACAACGCTGCAATACTTTGGGGCAAGTTACAGAGTGAAAAATAACTAGAAACTATTACCAGTACTAAGTAAGCTGTATCACTGAGGTTCATAATAAATACAAAATATTACAGGGATGGTTTCTAGGCCCAGAAACTCTTCCAGGTAACACAACAGTAGATAACAGAAAAGGAAGAGTCGGATAAATCATTAGGATTCATCTTCTGTGGACACATGATAAATATCCACAGCAGATTTATGACTGAATCTCCTGTCCACAGCTGGATGAGGGGGGAAAGTAAACGTATTTACGAGCACTGAACCTCAGTGGGTCTGAGGTTCACTGCTCGTAAATACGTTTTTGGTAAACGTATTTTAGCCACCTAAAAAAGTTCACTTTAAGTGTACACTATATTGAGAATAAATAATTCAAAGCCTGTGGTTGCATGCCAGCCTTAAGTAGTAGTAAGAAAAAAATTAAAGAAAGTTAAAATGTCTGCAAAAATTATATCAACAGAGGTTACACAAAGATACAGAAGCTACTTTTTCTACAAAAAAAAAATACTTTCAGTACTAATTTTTCTTGTATTTATGTAGGCCTAAATATTTTTGCAATATATATTGTGTAGAAGCCAGGACCGGCAGAGCAGAGGGCAGAGTCAGGGAACAGAGTAAAAGTATTTAAATGAAATAAACTGGTTTGGCCATGGAGATGGGATACAGTTAGCATGACTGCAGTAGTTAGTTGCATTGGTGGTCAGTTTAGTGTCAGTGTAACGTTAGTCTATATCCTTCATGTTCCACTTCCGGGATTACTTCGGTGCAGCAGGAAATTCCGCCGGATGCATGTATTTTCGCCGATGTCCGTTACCTTCCGCTTTCTTTGTTGGAATTTTAACTCTGTGGATTTATGAGGATTATGGTTGACTGCTCCTCAGATCTCTGCAGGATAAATCCAGACAGCTAGCTAGACTATCTGAGTTTTCTCACACAACTATTTTCCAGCGGCTCTGTGCGGAGTTTAGCGCCACCCATAACGATTGTGATTGGTTTAAAGAAATGCCAACAAACCAGAGCACCTTTTTCTCCCATCCTGGAATGCTGTGTGGACTAGCCAGACCCTCCTTTGCTCCGCAGCGTGTGGATGGTCTGGCAAAGCGAGACTAGTGTAACGTTAACGTTAGTTCAATAGTGCGACACGTACAAATTGCACAATATCGTCCTCTCTTGGTTTTTGTTCTGAGATGTGATTTTGTAGAAACTCAACCCAGGCTTGTCTCTCTTCGGTTTGCGCATCCAATTGAACAACAACTATCTGATATTTTAGCTACAGTGTGGTAAAAGTAGAGCTGACTCGTTCACAGACAGTGGAGGGCAGCTTCTTTTTGCCCTTCAGGTGGGCGTTCTGATAGTGCTGTGACGTCACGTGAAAACTATGAATAGCAGCACACTGAACTATTATTGAGAGAGCACTGCTGGGTACCAAGAACTACAGTATTATCGATGTAGGGGAAATAATGCAGTGAGAGTTAACACAGTGATTATATCAGTACCTACTGCAACTGTCAATGTTCAGTCCACCCAAACAGAAAACAACAGACGCATCAATGCCTCGATATTCTCCACATGCCTGAGTTAAGCCATTATTTACTGTATTTTGTCTTGGGAACTTAGGTGTTGATTCTAATTTCAAACAACTTCTCTTGGGAACGACTTCATTAAGCAAAAATTTCCCTTCAGCTTCTCTGAGCAGCAAATAACGTGGAACCATTAGCAGCCATGATTATGAGTGACATTCAGCTGACTATTGATACACCAAGGAAATGCAATTATACATCAGGGGACTGGTGTGTACTTTAGATATGCAGGTGTGCTTTGGAGACAAGCTAAGCTAATTCATGAATAGATGAATAAATCAATTAAAAATTGATGAGGCGACGCAAAGTCCTGCTCAAAGACATCCATGGGTGACTGGTCTCTTGGCGTTGCGCTGCATGACCTTCTTCTCTCTGAAATATGAATATGGATTTCCTGCCTGAGAAATCAGCGGTAAATGTGTCAGAACAAATCTTAATGAACTGTTTTAAAAGTTCAAGTTGCTCTGAGAGCATTTTGAGGTCGACAGATGACACTTTGACAATCACAAATACAGGAGATGGGAAGGAGGGTCAGGAGTGAGAAAGAGATTGAATTTCTTTTGCAGTTCCACAGCCTCGTCTTATCCAGCTGATAACTGATGCAAATTACTATTTCCTCCATCTGGAACTCATTAAAAATAAGATCCTATCATATTTAGCTGCCAAACAAAGTTTAGACCATGACTATAACTTGGTGCATGTCAAGCCTTGCAGACAGATATAGAATGAGTAACAGCCACAGTTACAAACACACATGACCAAGTCCAATCGAATGTTTTCGTCTGATTTATGACATCGCTGAGTGATTTTGAGTTTTCAAAGACACTTTGTTCACAGTTTGCTCTTTCTTTCATATACAAAAATGATGGAAATATCTGAGTATAATTATAAAGGTCTCATATTATGCTCATTTTCAGGTTCCAGTGGCACTTTCTACCTAAATATAGTAAAGTTATGACATCACAACTGTACGGAAGTCCTGACGGCTCATTTAAAGGTACAGTTTCTGAATACGGGCTGGGTGCATTTTCTTTTAGCACCGCAACCTACTTTATAATAAAAAAAGACAAGGAAATCTCACTTTTACAATATGGGACCATAAAGTACTTTTACTTGAGCATTTCCATGTTATGCTACTTTGTACTTTTTACTCCACTACATTTATCTGACAGCTTAACTTTTCAGTTAAGCATATACGATTAAACGAGTGGTTCCCAAACAGTTTGGATGGTATCTGGTTGTAGTTCCTTGACATATTTCAGATGTCTACAGTTTAAATCGTTAGCAGCTCCACCAAAGAGATATTTCCCATTTAAATGTCTGGTTTGATTTTAATAAACTGTTTGAGGCACCCGAGAGGTACAACTCCCCAAAACTTAATTAAAAAAAATCAAAGATTAGAGAATGTTTAAAAAAATGAATATAGATTTGTGTAGCAGAACTTTTCTTCAGTCCAACCACTCAGACTTATCTTGTGATCTTTGGAGGGGGCCCAACCTGGGAACCACTGACCAAACTATAAAATAGTTCAAGTTAGCTCAACCTTGACTAGCTACAACAGTAAATGTGCTGCTTACACATTATTGCATCAGTATTAACAATCTACTAATGTAAGATAAAGTAATATATATGTTACAAGGGCCTATTTTGTAAACCTTTAATATTTTAAGTACATTTAGCAGATAATACTTATGTACTTAAGTAGATTTTAAATGCAGGACTTTTACTTTGTGGCTTTGGTTAAGTAAAGACCTCTGAAAATAGCATTAATTCCAGATGCAATGAATGATTAATACGAAACCTTGAGGTATGCAATGAGAGCGATGATTGTACGAGGTGAAAAAAAGTCAATACTTTCCCTCATCTCCTCCATACATCATGAGATTTCCAATCAGAGAGGGAACATAGTGGATCAGAGCAGCAGTTGAGATTTTGCCTTTCCGGCGGCCGGCAGCACTTTACATCCCCACCATGGCCGAACCTGAGCTCAATCCATTAGATTGTCAGAAACTTTGAATTGGAATTGATTCCCCTCGCCGTAATTTTTCATCTGTCCCGATTATTTATTGTTGTGAAAATAGAGTGGGAGCTTTTGAGTGTTTGGTTAGATTTTTGGGTGCAGAATTAGAATTCAGACAACGGTGTGAATGGCCCCTGAAACTCTGGATACAGATCCGTCTAGAGCAACAGCTAGGGGGAAAGTCAGCGAGTTAAAATTCATTATATCAGTGATTCACAGTGTTATTACATTTATTTGGTCATTTTTCATTGTTGTAGTTGTTCAAGCTAACAAAGGATGTGACAACTGAGTTTTTAAGGCAACATGTTTTTGAGACATTTTATATACACTACCAGTCAAAAGTTTGGGGTCACTTAGAAATTTCCATTCCACTCCTTTATAGACAGAATACCAGCTGAGATCAGTTGCATTGTTTTTTTAACCAGGGCAGCAGTTTTCAGATTACATTATGTGCTTACATAATTGCAAAAGGGTTCTCCAATGTTTTCTCAGTTTGTTATGATTTTGGTGTTTTGTCTTATTTTGGTAGTCTGTTTTCTGTTTTCTATTTTGCTCAGTTTCCTGTTTTATTTTGATAGTCTGGTTTTACTTCCTGTCTTGTGTTTTCCCACCTTGTTTGATTACTCTGTATTTCCTATTACCTAAAGTATTACCTGATGAATTTCAGCTGTTTCACAGCCCTTGTGTCACCTGTCTTGTGTTATCTCATTATCCTCTGTATTTAGTCTTGGTGTTCCCCTTGTCCAGTGTCAGATCATTGTGTGTCTTGTTTCCAATTTATAGTCCTGTGTATTAGTCCTAGTGTTCCTGGTATTTTTTCATCTCCTGTCTCTTAGTTTTGTATTAGTTCTCCATGCGGTCTCTGTGCTCTGGTTTTGTTCTCCAGCTCTGTTTTCCCTTTTTGCATTTTTTGGACTACCTCAGTTTTTACTCCTTGTGTTATTTTTTGCTAATTTGGATTCCTGCTGGTTTGTTATCTGGACTTTTGTGTTTCTCCACATTAAACTTTCTCCCGCCTGCCTGCTCTCTGCCTTTGGGTCCTCAACTTCACTGAACCCTAACACAGTTAGCCTTTTAAAATGATATCAGATTAGTAAACCGAATGGGCCTTTGGAACATTGGATGATTGGTTGCTGATAATGGGCAATGTAGATATTGCATTACAGATCAGCCACTTCTTTCTACAACAGTCGAGAACCCTTTTGCAATTATAAAATATATAACAGCATGATATATATCATATATATCATTAACTTTGGTTCTTTATGTGGGTGACAGGTGAATGACAAGGAATATGATGCAGCGCTGATTATGAAATCAACAAAAATACATCCAACTAAACCAAAACAGTAGTTATATGTTTACTACCATGGATTATGTCACTTGGGGTAATTATGAGTGGCAGCAAATGGAGGACAATTAGCTTTAATATCTCATGCTAAGAATGTAAAACAGTGGTGTGATCCAAAAGACTGGCACAAAAGCAAACAAGGACATGGTGTCATGGAGTTAAATCAGCACCGCAGAGGAGGAGAAGGAGAAGTGAATGGTCCTGGATGAATGATGTCTGCAGACAATGCCGCAGCAGGTATCCTGGATGGATGGATGGATGGATGGATGGATGGATGGATGGATGGATGGATAAATGAATTACTGAGAAAAATATGTTCCGGTGATAATGGGTTACAAATAGACACTGTATTAAGGGACAAAAGTTAGGGAACCATTGGTTTACACTATGATTATTTCATATTTTTCACTTTAAATGATTTGATGTTTTTGAAAAGGGTTTGACTGAATTTGAAATTCCGACAGCAGTTTCAAGGCTGTGAAAGATGTCTATATATTGACACTGACGTGAAGTACTCCTTCAGGGGATAAAGTGGGGTAGAACATTTCAAAGAACTTAGTTTGTATTTGCAAAATGTGGGTAAATTAAACTGCCGTGTCTGATAATAGATCACTAAAGCTTGGACTTGGAATTAAAAGGGGTTTTTCTGTAGTTCTGAGATCTTGGGCATCTTAGATTTGCTTATCAGCTGGCAAAGTGGTTACTCCTGTGTACTACTGTGTACTTTATCTAAGTTTTTGAAATATTTAATCTGCAATAGTTGCTTTTAAAACAAATGTATAACATCATGATATATATCATATATATCATTAACTGATATTCAAAAATCATGAATAATTCAATTTTGATTAAAAAGTCCGATACAGCCCTGTACCGTATTTTCAAGCTCCCAATTGTTTCAGTGTTATTTTTATCACCGGTAATGGATAACTGTCCTCCCAGTTACAATGCTCCCCCTCTCTATACTGCCAATTGCTGTATTTTCTAACTGCCTGCACCATAATTACATGCTTGAAAGGCGTGAAGGGTAGCCATTAATGTCAGCTTTGTCAGTGTAAAAGGTGAATGCAGTCATAACACGAGCTAAAGGGAAACTCAGTCACCCAATCAGCTGTCGAAGCTCCTGCTGTGTTTCTGCTACGTCCCCACAGAGATGAGGGCTGAATATTTCATAACTGACCATTTGAAGGGTTGCAGGAGCTCCCAGCGTAACTAAATATTCAGTGAACTGCAACTCACATTTTAACCCGGTGAAGCGGGATGAAAGGCAGCAACGTGGACGAGACGTGAGCCGCTCCTCTTCACCTGAAACACCGGCCAGAATTCCCTAGGTGCTGATTCTCAGGGTCTGGTTTTCTGAAATTAGATAAATTATTCAACAATGTATTTAAAACATCTTTAATTGATGGTAATAGTAGTGGTGAACATTTTACCAGAGTTTCTAAATCTTCATGGAGGGACCTCAAGGTCCACTTGATATGCAGAAGGGTTTGCAGAAGATTCAAGACTGATTTATTGGTTTTAAAGCTAGTAGTTTTATATCACGTAAATTGTATGTCTTCGGGTTTTGGAGTTGTGTTCACACAGATCAAGCAATATGAAGACGTCACCCTGGGCTCAGAGAAACTGTGAAGAGCATTTTCACGTTTGGACATTGTTCAAATTTTTGTCCTCCGTCCTCCCAGGTTCTTATTCTGGACATTAACACACCAAATCCAAACACTAAATTTAACAATTTTGTATGTAACCGGAACTATTGCATGTATGCGCAAGTGGTTAGTACCAGTATATATGTATGTACAAGTGAAGTATATATGTATGTGCAAGTGTTTAGTACATATCAATGTGCAAGTGAAGTATACTGTATACTGTATGTATGTGCAAGTGTTTAGTACCAGTGTATATGTGCAAGTGAAGTATTTACTTCTGGTCTAGGCTGCTTCTCATACATCTCGCGCTGTCACAAGCTTCTCATCCATGAGTATGCTTCTTTGTGCACGTTGATATGGTGGGTATAGTTCTGGAGAAAGAAAACGTAGTAATCTAGACTGATGCATAGCACTACAGGTAAGTGGAAAAATATGTACGACCGTTTTTATTGTAATGAAGTTACACGTCATTCAGTTTAACTGTTTTTAGTAAATTTGGGACAACATTGGACCTTTACGGCACAGAGGAGTAAGTTATAACAGGTTGGATACATAGATACCAATCAATTCATTGTTGGTTTTAGTCTTTTCATTTGTTGACATATATATATATATATATATATATATATATATATATATATATACTGTATAGAATATCACCAGATATATGTGAAGAAAAACTCTGTTATGGTCCTTAAAAGTGTCTTCGACAGATAAACTCTCTTGCCCACTTTCAAATGGAGGCAGCAGGAATAGTTTTACTCTCCAGTGACGTTTGGCATAAACAACTGCAACAGAAAACCAGAAGCAGCAGATAATGTGGTGTTGGGGAGAAGATAATAATGATTTTTTTAAATGATTTTGGTATTTGTCCATGTTTAGGAAACAGCCAAACACAGACGATGTTTCACTGTAGGCCAACACTTTCACGGAGTTCTGTTCTGATCAAACCCTGAGGGTCCTCCACAGCCTTTTCACCGACATACACCTACTCATCTGCCTACAGTATGTTTCTGGAACAAAGCATTTGGCTCAACCTCTTATCTGGTAATCAATGTGAAGAGACCACTCAACATAATTGATAAAGGATGTGATGATGTATTTTTTTTCCAAGACTCAAGCACACACGCATGCAAAAAGGTGGAGTACCCGGTGAAGTGGAGATTGAAGAGGAGGGCCTTCTTGTAGAGGATAAGTTTGAATTTGCACATGAATAACAGCAAATAATGAATTCCTCCTACCTATTATTGTTTGAAGTGAAGCAGTACACGTGTTCCCTCTTAAATGGATCCCCACAATCAGACAGTGTGGTGTTTATGTCATTGTTTGAGATGCATCACCATTGTGGTACATCACAAGCTGTTTTACTATGAGTAAATCCATTGTGAATCATTTAGGAGTTGCATTACTTCTAAAACTATATATGATAGCATTTCATACAACTTAAATAACATTATGTTTTATTTACATTTGGATAGTTTTTTACTTGTGTATAGGACTAGTGACAATCGATAGTTCATGTATTTTTTATTTAAAGCACCGAGTAAGAAGAGAAACACAGATGCTGTAACTGACAGTTGTACGTCAATAAGCAAAACATCAGAGCTTGGGGACCTGAATGTGTAAATGTCCTACAATAAGTAACATTAAGCTTTTGCACTGAGAGAGAGCAGAACTCCCAGCGGCTTGTCTGACTCACTCATCTGAGCGAGTAAAATATAACAGAGCGGTGATGGACATGGCTCCTGTCTCACCGGGTTCCCTCCACTTACGCTTCTATGAATTATGGATTAAATATGTAGTCTTCACCGAAAAACGGTTGTTCGGAGAAAAACAACCAAGTGTCTTTGTAACCACATTACCATAGTGTAAAGGCCTCAGTGTGGCCCAAACAAAGCGATCTGTCTAATACTTTCACAATATCTGAAACCACCTTTCCAACAGGGGAATTCAAGGAGCTGCGTCTGGCAATTTTTGTAACTTTGCAGAACATACAATCCAACCATCATGCTGACTTTATGTAGAGATTGTGGAGGTGAGAGAGTAGGCGGGATTTATACTCCTCTCTCAAGCTATCTTTTTTCATCCTTCACACAACTACAGACCTTTTTCACGTCAAACATTTTGACTCATCACAGCAGGAAAAGCACAGGTAAAAGGAAATTGTGTGTCCCAGTAAGCATGACAGTGAGCCAGTATGCACAGTACCAGTTCCCTAGAACTAGCTCACCTAAATGGAATGCAGTTGTTTTTAATGTTATTAATTATAGCTGTGCTTTTCTTGCTACGACAATCCAAAATGGCTGCTGTGAAAAAGGTATCTTTCCATCACTTTGGTGTCTACAACCGAGCGCAACACTATGAATGCCTTCAATGTGTTGCCCCATCATCAACCCTTACCATGATCTTTGACTAACCCTAACCAGGGGGAGAGCCATTCCCCCCAGACCAAGGGGGGTTCAGGGAGATTTTTTTTCCCATTTTAAAGCAGCTATATGAACTATTTTTCAAGCCATTTGCCAATAGAATGCCAAAGAATCTGTGCATCAACGTGTTGTTGCCTGAGCACATTACTATTCATGAGCTCGCCCAGTTGGGCTGGATAAAGGATGCTGATAGCCAGGTTCTCATTGGCTAGCTGTTAGCCAATCAGAGTCAAACAGCTTAGCTCGTTGAATATTAATGAGAACTGGCACAAATCGAGTCTTCCTGCAGGCTTTCTATACCACGCTAGAATGGCTTGAAACAAGGTAACCAAGGCATTCTTTTCCACAAAAAATGTTACAGTCCATGGTAGAACTTCAGACATTACCACAAAGTAATGAAATACATGTGGCAGAGCACCTTTAAGTCCAGTTCTTCCTTTTGCTCTGGTCTAAAATCATCTGGCCAAAAGGACTGCAGTTGAAAATTAGCCGGCTGGCTAACACTGGCACATTTACAGAAATGTTGATTAATGTGTGTTGTCCTTTATAAATAAAGAATAAGAATAAGTTCAGACCAAAGATTCGAGACGAGACAAGTTGAAACTTGCAACTACTTGCATTGCACCGGTCTGCAGCGTTCTAAAACATGCCAGTTCACACCAATGCGATGAGACGTTGTATAGCAAGCCATAGCAACAACTCTTTGTACATTCTGACTTCCAGGCTTTTTGTAGCTGAATATATCATTTATCTGACTATATCATTTAAATATGAATGTGGATAACGTTAGTGATAGTGAGATGCTTGCTACAGTTACATTTCTAAAGATGAATCAGCATTTTATTTCTTTGATTCATGGCTTTGTCCTAGGCGCTCCCTCTCTTCAGTCACTCTCTAGCTTGCTGGACCACATACTGTGCTTGCAGGCGCCTGTTGAGCCTGCGTCTAAAACTCTAACTTTTTGACCAGTTAACAGTTTGTAACATAGAAATAAAATGGATTATGGATCATTTTATTTCTATAGTTTGTAGCTGACTTTACAAGATGACTTTGCTATTGGCTGTTGAAACAGGTGACGTCCCTTTCGTTCCACAACCAGCCTGTGGCGACTGGACAAGCTGAGTCGCAGCGACACCATCAGCTGGCTTGAGTTGAGCTGAGACGGGCCGGTCCAGACCACTTCAACTTTTCTCGGAAACGTTCTAAAACGTTTCTTCTCATAGTGAATCTTTGGTCTGAACTGGGCTTTATTTAGCCATGTTCCCAATAAGCTAGCATGACATGGTTGGAACCAAATGGATTTCTAGATTGTCTATTTCATATGATACCAATATCTTCTTTCTAGCTTTAAGATAGAGCCAGTTACAGCCTCTGGAAGACATTATAGTCTGCCTAAAAGATTCCTCCTCACTCTGTCCCTGACCATAAATATACCATAATTAGTTAAATACAGTAGCTATAATCATAATGTTTCCTTAAATTTCTCAACATTTTTTATTTACATAAATCTCTGCAACAAGGATTTGCTGGTAAATTGAATATCTTTTATATCGAGTTCTGACTTTGCTTAGCCTGCTGCCACTGTGACCTGGATAAGAGTCTGAAAATGGATAGATGAAAGGATGAAAGCTGGAAATGCTTTAACAATTACAGTTCACAAGTGGAGAAACCGCGCACACCTAGACCACTACGATGATTTCAAGCAACCACTTTGGTCCCCTCACTTGCCGGCTGAGTGCCTGCTGTGGTAAAGTGCGGCTTCTTGGAAATTGTTTGCATGTTGGGATCACATCTCAAACCAAACAGATTGCTTGACTGCAGCTTCTCACACGTGGTTGACATGCTCTACTTAAAACCCAGTGTATCCAAAGTTCAACTACCTTTGGTTTGACACAGTGACAACTGAGTGTAAAGAAACAAACAATTTATGGCAGCACACTTTCCCCTTCCCTCACACGTTATGAGCCGGTGTCACTTCTCTTCTATTCAGGGCAGGCAATCCGAACTGATGCTGTAATGAGCTGATGTTTGTTATGCTACAGGCTGCTGATCAGATGAGACATGATGCTGTCACCCATGGCACTGAATCACCATCTGAGCCTCTCACTCTCTCGTTTGATCAAAGAAAAGTTCTCAAACTATTTCAGTGCTATATCTGGTCTAAAATGTCCTCATCCTGCCTTTGTTTCTTCTTTTTATTACGGTTATTAAACCAGAACATGACCTTATTTACATAAACAACTAACTGTAGGGGAGGATGTGTTACACATTAATAATTTGCCAATAACCGCATCTACAATGATTATGTGCCGGCTACTTTGCTGGAGCAGTTGGGGGCAAAGTGCCATGCTCAGGGGCACATAAATTATATTTTTTGACACTGAACCAGACTGACGTAAGTTGTACATTAGCCTGAAAGTTTAATGTGTTAATTATGGAGCTAGAACAGTTTCAATAAAGATATATATATATGCACACACATGATTCATAAATACACACACAGGATACACAAATGCGCACAAAATTTACAAATTCACACAGAAAATTTTAAAAGCACAGAAGATTCACAAATGCATACAAAATTCATAAATGCACACACAATTCAGAAATGCAAACAAAATTTACAAATGCACACAAGATTCAGAAATGCACAGGACAAGATTCAGAAATGTATTTCTGATGCACACACAAATATATCTTGATTTACAAACTGCTTGCGGTCTGTGAGCTGTGAAGTTTTTGTGTGTGAATTTTGAGACTCCCCTGAAGTGGCTCAACTCACTAATGCATTTTTTTAAACAAGGAATGATCTGCAACCAATCAGATATCTCCCTTGTTTTAGCCAATCACAAGAACGCACCCCACGTGACATACGTCACGATTTGGGAGGTGCCTATGCCTGAGCCTGTGGCCTGAGCCCGTTCACCTTTTTGGCATACCTACACTATCGGTAACCAGGGGCAACTATAGACTGTATAGGGGGCAACAGTGTGAATGCTGCATTTCAAAACACTTGAAGAAATGGATGTGGAACTGTGAACTGAGCTGTTTAATTGTTGAGATGGAGAAAGTGAATCAGCGTCAGTCTGCTTGCAGGAGGAGAATATTCTGTCGGCAACTTTGGCCGCAATGTGCGAAGGTAGGTAATGTTACCGACACTGATAGACTATCGTTTTCTCTTATTTATCCCATGTCAGTGAATTATAAACTTTTCAAACGTTCATGTTTATACTTTGTAGTTGTCATAACACTTACCGGTAAGGAGAATTGCATTAATTAATCTAAATTACATTAAGCTTACAGTAGCTAACAGTTTACATTAACTAGCTTGTAGTTTACTGCATGTATGTAACATTAACTCATTGCCCAGTAGCTTCTAGCCTTCAAACAAAAGCAGTGCAAAATATGATCAGCAACTACAACAAGGTAAACGCTACGAGCTAATGCAGGTTGCCACAGGCAGTATGATATGCAGTAAACTGCAAGTGAGAAAGGTTAAATAGTTCTGTAAACGCACAAGCTACAATGCTACAACCAACATAACCAACATGTTGTTAAGTGTGTTAAATGGTCAACAGTTGCCAGTTAAGACCATGATGAATAAACTACACCACTACACAGTTACATGAAGTACCTTAATGTTACAGTATGCTTAAATATACTTGTGATACAATTCTAATCTTACCAGGACAGGTTGGATAACTACTGGACTAACCTAAAGCTTTCTCCTTCTGTCTGCAGTCTGGAAGCAACCCCATCATCGGCAGCTGAGTCAGATCGTTGCTTCATGTTAAATATACTTGTGTACAGTATATAGTCATGTTTGAAAAATTTTATAATAAAGATACACGTTTCGGTAATGTCATTTAAAAGCTGATATACCTAACTAGTTATTAAAACAGGTAGCATCTGAGTATAATTATTCAGCTAGAAGTTTCCTGTCTCCAGGTCACAATTTGATGGAAAGATAGACATTGAAAAACTGTTTACTATATATGCCCAAAAACTTGAAGACCAGGACAAATCAGTTAATTTGATGCATTTATTTTTTGAATGGCAATATCTAATATTCAATTCAATTCAATTTTATTTATAGTATCAAATCATAACATAGGTTATCTCAAGACACTTTACAGATAGAGTAGGTCTAGACCACACTCTATAATTTACAAAGCCCCAACAATTCCAATTACAGTAATTCCCTCAAGAGCAAGCAGTGCGACAGTGGCGAGGAAAAACTCCCTCTTGGGAAGAAACCTGGGACAGACCCAGGCTCTTGGTAGGCGGTGTCTGACGGGCCGGTTGGGGGTGTGATGAACAGTGGCAATAGTAGTCACATTAATAATGGAACAGTGACTGGATGTAGCGGGCAGCTGCAGGGTTCAGCAGGAAGCAGCAGGGTTCAGGAAGCTGCAGGGTTCAGCAGGAAGCTGCAGGGTTCAGCAGGAAGCAGCAGGGTTCAGGAAGCTGCAGGGTTCAGCAGAAAGCTGCAGGGTTCAGCAGGAAGCAGCAGGGTTCAACAGGAAGCTGCATGACATTGCAGGGCACCGCTGAGCTCGGCAGGGAGTGCAGCAGGACCACGGCGACAGCTGGAACCAGGATCTTGGTGCCAACGTTCTCCAAGGAAATACGCTGGGTGAAAAAACATAAGGACTCCGGGGAGTAAACTCCCCAGAAGCTAGGATTAGTAACAAGCATTTCCGGGACGGGATACACACAAATAGTAATAGTAATAGTAATAGAAAGGGAGAGGAGAGAGCAGCTCAGTGTGTCAAAGGAAGGAAGTCCCCCGGCAGTCTAGAACTATAACAGCGTAACTAAGAGAGACAGGTCATAAGGAGCACCTTTATAGCAATCTATTCAACATCTTTTGCTTTCCCTCTCCTCCTCATCTCTCCCTTCTGGTGATGCTAGTGCAGCCTCCGTTTGTTCCTTAGTCCCTGTTAAAAGACAGCAGCAAACACAAGACAAATGTTTACCGTTATGAATGCTCTTCACATGGGAAACTACTTATACATTTTAGCTTTCATTTAACGTTGCTAGTGAAGTAAACAAGGTGCAGCTTTACCTCCCATCCTGCAGCTACAACTGATAAACACACATTTCTAAATCACTGCTAATGTTACCCATATACAGTAACGGCTTATAAAAAGAGATGAAAATGCCACCGGACATTAAACTTTACAAACACAAATGGCACAAAAGACAGCAACCTAGCTAACAGTCTTATGTTAAATGATTAGCATGGGTGTGTTCACTTATGCTTAGCTATCACTGTAGTTAGCTAGCTGGATAGGGAACAACGTTAGCTAGGGGCACTTTTTGGCTTTAAGAGCCGACAACATAAACACATTTTAAGAGAACTTACCCAAATTAATATGCAGAGAACACACTCTCATCTCAGGAAGTAAAGTCCTTTCTTCTAATTGCAGCCACCCGATAAATCCGACGTCTCAGCAAACATAAACAATGAACATGAGCAGTTCAAAATGGAGGAAGGGGCGGGGCGCTGTGCCCTGACGACACCTACTCATTCTCAATTGGCTTATAAGTAAACAATCCCCCACGTGGGGTGCGTTGTTGTGATTGGCTTAAACAAGGGAGATATCTGATTGCTTGCAGATCATTCCCTGTTTAAAAAAATGCATTTGTGAGTTGAGCCCAAGGGGGTAAGCTTCACTTCAGAACTCGAGCCATCTATGACGCCATTTTGTTGCTAACTGGCCATCACCTCCTGTTAGCATTCTGCTGACCGCCATTTTTTTTTTTACGTCACTTGACTGCGAATAACTTTACATCTGAAGCGTTTAAAGACTCCAGCCATTTTTTTTTTTTTACGTCACTTGACTGCGAATAACTTTACATCTGAAGCGTTTAAAGACTCCATTTGTCCGTTGTTTAGTTCCAAAGAAACACGACAATGTATAAAAGGCTCCATTAACTTGTACCTCACGTTATGGCTCTGTAGCAGACGTTTTTGTAAAAATAAGCTAACGATTGTGTCATAACCAAGTGACTTAGTGTCGCATAGTAGAGGAATTACCGTATAGTACAGGAGAAGCTCGCAGGCAGTTTCAACTTACATGAGCTGTTTAGGTTTAATTACTAATGTTAACTAGCATGTTAGTTAGCAATAATTAGCCTGTGCCCATGTTATCTCCTTACATCCACCTACACTCTCCGTATCTGTAAGATTGGGAATGATTGAGATTTCTCTTGGCACAGCTACCAGAAGACTTACAACTTTCAGACACGTTGCTCACGTCACATTCTCTCAGTTGGAGGCTGCGCAGTAAAGCTGGCCATCACCGGAAAAGTGCTTCAAATAGCCTTCACTGGTCTCCGTCCAGAGCAACGGGGTCTATTATGGTCCATTATATACGGTCTATGGTTGAGCCATGTCAGGGGAGTCTCAAAATTCACACACACATACTTCACAGCTCACAGACCGCAAGCAGTTTGTAAATCAAGATATATTTGTGTGTGCATCAGAAATACATTTCTGAATCTTGTCCTGTGCATTTCTGAATCTTGTGTGAATTTGTAAATTTTGTTTGCATTTCTGAATTGTGGGTGCATTTATGAATTTTGTGTGCATTTATGAAGTTTGTATGCATTTGTGAATCTTCTGTGCTTTTAAAATTTTCTGTGTGAATTTGTAAATTTTGTGCGCATTTGTGTATCCTGTGTGTGTATTTATGAATCATGTGTGTGCATGTATGAATCCTGTGTATGCATATGTGAATGTTGTGTGTGCATTTATCTTTATTGAGACTGTTCTAGCTCCATATTAAATCAATTGTTAAAATACTCACATTTAGGCTTGTAACTAGTAGAAATGCCAGCAAAATAATTAATACTTTTCTGAATCACAGCAACCTGACTACCTCCGGTTTTGATTCGTTAAGTATAAACACGTTTTGTGTTTTCTATATATTTAAACAGTTTATTTGTGTTATTATTTTAACAGTTCTACAAAAATGCTCTGGCAAAAAAGCTTCTCTGTTATGACATCCAATGTTTTAGATTTCCATTCGGCTGCCCACACAAGTTTGCCCTAATTCATAATAACAGAGTACATCTGTGCAGGCACTTAACCGTACCTGTCATCACAAAAACAATTTTCTTAAAGCTTAGATGCACCTGGTTGAGTATTTACACTGCGTAACTTAGATGAAAAATGACAGAAATAGTTGTGTAAAGGATGGAAAAACAGCTAGAGAACTAGGTGTTAATGTTGGAGCGTTGGTTTCTGAAAATCACAGAAACGGAAGTTCTGATGAAGTATACTGGCCCCTTCCATATTGAGACATACTAACAAACAAGTCTGCCTTGTTAAAGATGTTTGCTGCTTGACCAATCAATAATTGTTATGTATTCTCTCTTTGAATGGCCTAAAAAGTTAATTGTTTTGCAAGAGATTATAAAGGACATTACTTATTTTGCTGTACAAGAGTGGTCGGGAGTGGGCCGGTCTGTTTTTTTTGGTCGCGAGGGCCGCCGGTGTTCAGTCATGGTAGTGGTTGAAATCATAGCCGAAATATATCATGGATGCTGTCCCTAGGCTGCCTGCACTCGCAGCCCACTCTTTTTATTTACTGTATGTATTTTTTCTTGCAACCCATCGTTCTCTACATTCATGCAGCCCACTCGCAGAGTGCAGTCTGGTTATTATGACGTAATTATGTTTGGACTCCTCCGACGGCAGCAGCTTGCTCAAAAAAACAAACAAACCGTCACCTCCTACAGTTCCGTCAATGGTGCTTGGTAGAGGATGCGATCCACGAGCAAAAAGAAGCTATAAAAATAAGATATAAGCTAAGATGAGATAATAATAACTGCAAAACTGTGCTGAAAAGGCAAAAAAAAAAAAAAAAAAAAGGAAAGCTCTAGAAAGTGACGTGGCCAGGTGATCTTAACTGAGAAACTTTTTTATTAAAGCCAGCTTGCAGTTTGAGTGTAAACGCCAAATAAAGACAATAAAACGGGTAAGCTAAGCTTGTTACGAGCAGTGCAGTATGCTAGCGGTTGTGCAAAACATAAGACAAAGTTGCCTGTAAACCATTTTTTATGAATCATAATGAACTTTTTCCTTGTAGCTCTTCAGCATCAACCACTGCTAACAGTGACAATAAAGAGCCAGTACCAAGCCGCAGCCATGAGCTCATAACTCCAGAGTGGACACGTAGGACTATAAGAACTAGAATTAATATGAATGAAGAGTATGGTGTAGACCTGCTCTATATGAAAAATGCCCTGAGATAATCAATAACGCCAGGTGATTCGGCACTACATTGATCAAAAAGCTTTGTAAAAAGCGGAGATTTATTTATAAAATGTGATTTAGTGTCAGAAGCACAGCCAGGACCCAGTAGTGTGCAAGGGATAGCGGCTATCAGTGTGGAAGGCACATCTACTGTAAGCTGTTGTAAACAAGCAAACATGATCAGATTAGTTACAATAAAACCACTTTCTATGCCCAAATGTTACTAGCGCCCCATTATGCCTTTTATCCTTGAAAGTTGGATAGTAAATATACAAAGCCCACAATTGTAAGGGAATAGGATTAGAGTAATATGAAATATTATCCAAAGAAAAAATAGAAGATGGTGTCATTAGAAAGTGCAATACATTTTATTTTATTCTTTTATATTTTTCTTTTTATTTATTCTTTTATTTCATTTTAATGTTTGGATATATGTGAAAAAAATTTTGCACAGAAAATAGATTCTGGTATTGTGTTACTGTAAAGATGTCTTTGTAATACTCGATGACATGAGCGTCACCCCTCAATGATCTCTCGAGGATAAATAAAGGTTGAATTGGGAAGCTACACTTACTGTATTTGCACTAAATTGAAAATGGTGATATTTTACAAAAATACACTGAATTACAAGGCTGTTGAGAACAGTGCGCTATTGCAGACTTTTATACTAAAGTTTTAAATACATTATTTTAATATAGTCAGTCGTCAAGTAAAGTGGGCCAGTCTAAGGCATGAAACTCCAGAACTGAAAATGAATTTGTTGGTTACAGATGTTGTAACAGGCAGGCAGCTGATATACTGTTGCACTCCTAAACTCTACTACAGCAGCGATATTTCAGTGGAAGGACACGTCACTCCTAGTCTGCTGTAGCAGCTCTGTGTCCTTGAGAGCACGACTGTGCAATGAAGCAACAAAGTGCTTTATTAGATGTTCCCTGACAGATCTGGTCTGAGGTAGAATCCATGTCTCCAGTAAGAGAGATGATGTTTGGCTGCAGCTCAAGAGGGAGGTTCCATCGGGTATCTATCACTGGAGGTGACTGGGTGTCAAATAAAAAAGTAGTGCTGGGTAATTTTACAGGATGAAAGTCAATACAGTCAATAAAGGCAATCATCTAAGGGACGCCTCTGGCCTTTCCTTAAGATACTCACTGGTACAGTATTCACAACAGTCCTGGGCCTGGGTGAGGGAAATCACCTTTTTTTTTTTTTAAACCCTCCAAATCACTTGTATTGAAGTATTGTATTTTCTTGATTATATGATATATGATCAGAAAATAGCTTTTATAGTTTCCCAGAGGCCAAGTTTTTGAATGTTAATTAATTTTAAAACCTAAAGACAGTCAGTTTACGATCATAAAAACAAAAAAGGAGCAAATTCTCATTTTAGAAAAGCTGGAACCTTTCAATTTTCCTTCAATATTTGTTTGAAAAAGTACTGAGTTGATAAATCGATTATAATACTGACCGCTAATTAATGATCTGTTTAGTGACTAATCAATCAATTGACTAATTGTTTCAGCTCAAATCACATACTGTAAGATAAAAAAATCCTCAAATTAGAAGCTGTAACTAGGGAATGTTAAGATATTAATTAAAAAATTACAATGAATTAGTTGTTGATAAATTGTCCAAATCTAATTGATTGTTTCAGCTAAAGCAACTATCAAAGCAAATTATAAATCTTATCAATTATTTTCTCTTACATACGACCTCAGACAGACTGAAAAGTACTGTGAAGTACTTTGAATTATGTGACTAAAATGTAATGATATTGTAGGGTTTTCACATTTCATTGATGTGTTGTCTGGAAACTCAAAGTTTGACTCTTATCGAAGCAAAAAAACAAACAGCGTAGGTTTGAGTTTCACCCTAAAAGATGATAAGGATAAGAAGCCCAGACTTACTTTCATGATTCCAATTTTGAGTGGGCAAAACAGGAAGGAAAAAGAGAGCAAACCAGCCTTTGATTTATATTCAAATGAGAAGTATACAGGGGAAATTGGATTTTTCTTTCATTTCAGAGAATGAATTTCCTGGTGGCAGATTGTATTGTATCATCTTGTGGCGTTAATATCCAGCTCTGAGCGTCAGGGGCTATTCTATATTACAAAGACTCGGAGGAACTTTTACACCTCCTCGCCACAGAACGCAATGACAATTTCCATTTCTGTTCCAATGTTCAAACAATACCCCCAAGGCCATTTAAGACATTTTTCACTCGTTTTAATTTACACATGAAAGGCGATAACATATCAAAGGAGTCCTGCTTTAAATTCAGAAGAAAACTTGTTTCTGTCTTATGTCCCTTATGTCAACGAACGGGCTAATTCTGTACCTCAAAGCAAGGAGGATTCTTTTGTAGGTGTAATTGAGTTCAACGTGTTTATACACCGATGAAAAATTCAACGACGTACATAACAATTCTAATCAGACTACATGGCTCATGGGAAAATAACACCACCCACCACTGACTCCATAGAGGAGCCACTCACCATTAGCAAGAAGCTTTCTGGCCAAAATCCTTTAATGCCTAATTCTGATTTGGTCTTTGGGTTTGATGCATACATGGTGTAATCCTCAAAGGATACATACAACCGGCTTCAAGACTTCTGTGATGTTGCTAGCATCACAAACACAACATTTCTGTCTTTTCTGTGTCTTTTAATCACACTGATCAGAATTAGCACTCCTAATTAATAATTGTATTAAAAACCCTGTTAATGTGCCACAGCTTATAACTTGACAGCTCACGGTGAGTTTTCCAGATGCACAGCAGTTAGAGATAACAAATGTAACAGCAAGCAATGTAGGGCTGCAACTAATGGTTGTTTTCATTAGCAATTGATCTCGCAATTATTTTCTTGGTTAATCATGTAGTCTATGAAATTTAAAAGAAAAAAGTTCTTAAGAACCTCAAGATCTTTAATCCTCACTGAAACAGCTGTTTAGGGACTTTTAACCTTCACATATGAAGCCACAGACTCCAGTTATCTCTGGCACCATCTGGTGGATTTACACAAGCCCATACAGACACACCGCTGCAATAATAACCATTTTTTTTTTTGTCTTATTTTACATTACCACACAAACTGACCAATGATAATGTTGTTTAAGTGTTTGTTCACCCAAATTAGGGGAAAAGGCCAGGTTTTTAGTTTGCTGCCACCAAATACAACAAATGTGACTGACATTTTCTCTTGTCTTTCAGAAACAATGTCCTGGTTACTTTTCTACCTAAAAAAATAGCATATATTAAAACTGTTGGCCATGCGTTTTTTAGATTATCCCAAATAACATGAACATTTTTTTCTCCAAATATGTTGATTAATGTCTTTATCTTTATTGCTCTGTGCTGCAGAAATAAGATGTCGGTCACCTATACTGAATTGTGGTGGTGACATAAATCTTGGAAAATACCTGGACAACTGGAAAAAAAACGTATCTGCATCGATAGATACCTCTAGGAGGTAAAAGGGAAATGTGCTTTAAACCTAACAAGCAAAATGTTTGATACATAAACAAATATTCAACAGATAAAGCAGTCACTTTCCTCAAAGAGACCAAAGATATGACCGACTCTAAAGTGCCACTTACAGCTTTAAGAATTTGGGAATCTTTGGCATGTGTGATGACAGAGCTAACAAACATGCAAAGTTAATGCTGAAATCGCACTGCAGGAAACTCTGTGATGGATAACTTGCTAGAATGGTTTCTGTCCACCTCTGTATCAATCTTCTGTACCAATCTGCTGAAAAACCTAAAGCGTCAGGGTCGCCGTTTGGTCCTTTGTGTCATTTTCTTCATTGTTTTGCAGGAAAATAGCAAAATAGCAAGTCTCCAAATAAATTAAAGTCAAGTTTTCTTTTCACAAAACTGTTCATGAGAATATTTCAACTACCCTCTGTCCAAGAAGAGGTTTCTCATTTTACTTCCAATGTGCAGTACATCCATGCTCCTTGTGTAATCCAATGGCAATAATCCGTTTTGGTTCTCTCCATGAGTCTCTTCTTCATAATATTCCAAAATGATGCAATAATATTGTTCAGAAATTTAAAAGCAGTCAATCTGCATGCAAGCAGTTCGTGGAAGGGATTTCCAAACAGTGAGCCAGGCATATGGCGTGAAAGCGATAAGAAGATCAGGATCACAAACAACAAATATTTGTAATGTTGAGTGCAAGTTCTTGACTAGCTCTGATGTTTTGGGAGGTTTGGGCAAATCTCCAAAGCAGCAGGAAACATTTTGAGATACTTTAATGTCACTCACACTGATTTGAGTCTCTAAAACCTGCAACACGTCTGCAAGTTTTTGAGCATATGGAGTTAGTTCTGACTCAATTAAAAGTGTTCCTCCCCTGCCTTTAGATTACTAAAAAAGTGTGTGCCTGGAAGATTACCAGTTTGATTCCCTGCAAAGAGGGGATAAGAAATAATGTCAAGGCCCTCTGCATTTGATCGCAGCACTTCATAAATTGCTCCAGTAGTGCTGCTCAGTGGCCAGTAGCAGAAGGTTGTGGTTAAACTCAGGTATGAACGTGTGTGTGCTGAGTAAAAGTGTTATAGCAAGTATGATGTTGCTGATTGGGAGCATGTGTTGCTCTGCAAAACGTCCTGCATTAAGTAAAAGAATAAATAGAACTGACCTGGCGAGTTGAATATAGCAGTCTAACACATTTATACCTAAGCTCTACCTCTACTATGATAATAAAAAAAATGTAATGGGTAATCCCTACAGCTGGACAGACCTGCACTTCTTCCTGGCCATAGGATTGGATGAAGACTCAGGTAAGAAACCGCTGTGTTGGCTTTAAGGAGGCTACTTTGTGGCAGAATCCCCATCAGGCCTCATACTGAAGGGCTCCAGGCGCTCACTCTCAGGCAGCATGTTGTTGAGGCGCTCCATCAGCGGCACCGTCTGGTCAATGCCCATCTGGATGCGTCTCAGGATCATGGACATCTCGTTAACCTTCTGGATCTGCTCGGCGTACTTGGCGTAGCGTTTCTGGCGCTCCTGCATTATGCTGAACAAGGTTTCCACTGACAAGTCCATCTGGAAAGAAACAGTTGGGAGAGAGAAAGAGAGATAATCTTTGACATTTGATGAGACTTGATGAATCATCTTAAAACATCAGAGGTGTCAAGTAACGAAGTACAAATACTTCGTTACCTTACTTAAGTAGAAATTTTGGGTATCTATACTTTACTGGAGTAATTATTTTACAGCATACTTTTTACTTCTACTCCTTACATTTTCACGCAATTATCTGTACTTTCTACTCCCTACATTTTAAAAATAGCCTCGTTACTCATATTTCAGTTCGGCTTGTTTTCATTCCAGCTCGTCAGTCATCGTTCAAAAAAACACACACAAAAAAACCTATCCAAATTGCTCCATCCGGAGAGAGTGAATTTGATTGTGGTTGGATGAGAAGTATAAACATAGCTATTCCAACACCCTATTGGTTTGTACGCGATCCATAACACCTGTACAGACCCGGTGCTAATACGCCACCGGTGCCTTAACGACCGTTATCTACCGGACCGAATAGCAACACAGATTTTTAGGTGCGCAATGCTTCGAAAACAGAAGTTAGAGGGAACTGAACATCGCCGCACGGGACGCTAGTCAACACTACAGTTGGAAGCAGGTTAGCCTAGCGTTAGCTAGAAGATGGAGTAAACATGATAAAATGCTGAGAAGTGTGTCTATATTTCACTGGAGAGGAGTCTGACACCAGACTGTAGCTGCCATTGTCTGAAAAACACAGAAGAGATGTAGCCTACGTGTCACCTTTTTCAGCCCTTCTGAGTTTGCAGGTATGATTTTAATATACTGTAACATTATTATAGTCATATGATTTTGTCCCCGCGTTTTGGAGTTAAGCTGTTGTCCTTAATGGTATTTCCCCCACTTGATCAGGGGTCTTGAACATTTTTCAAGCCAAGGACCCCTTAACTTAAAGTGAGATGTAGCAGGGACCCCCTACATATTGTATGAAATTAAGTTGCATATTAAACTGGGCCTACAATAACTGTTAGGGTAACCTAAAGCCCTTCTTACATACCTTTTTCATAAGCTATTAAAATATTAATTGTTGGCATGATTTTATAAATCATATTTTAATGTTACATACTGTATGTGACATACTGTATGTGGCACAGTAAATCTAGGATTAACTGTATCTGTGGGCTGATATCTTAGTGACTACCTTACCTATAGGCCAGTAAGCCTATCATCAGTGGGAATTTATATTTGCTAATAATATGTTGGAATTATGTTAAGGCATTTTATTTTTATTTTTTTTAAAGACTCAAAAATGTACAATAATTTGGAGGCCCCCCTGCAATGACTCTGAGGACCCCCTGTTGAAGATCTCTGCCTTACATTACTTTTACTTTTATACTTTAAGTAGTTTTGAAACCAGTACTTTTACTTAAAGTAAAAAGCTTGAGTTGATACTTCAACTTCTACAAAAGTCTTTTCAAATCCTAGTATCTATACTTCTACTTGAGTAATGAATGTGAATACATTTGACACCTCTGCTAATACGATACTACATCAGCAACATCTAATGCATGAATATGATTAACATAATACAAAAATGTACAAGGCAAGCATCTTTCAGGTAAGCATCTTTCAGTAATATAATTTAAATTCAAATTTAAAAAAATAAGGTGTTTAAGATTATATGAAATCCTGACAATAAAAGAGTCTAATACATGTGTTGAGTTTCAACATAACCATTCCTAGAACACAAAAAATGAAAAAATATCTTCACATGTAATAAATTGTTTGTCACTGCAGACTTGAGACTGTGTTAATATAAAGTAATCACTTACGGTAATTATTTAGTAATTATAAAATGTCCATGTATATGTGCGCCTGCTCTCCCCACTGATCCAACCTGGCCACAGCCTTACCTCTTTGATCCTCTTGACCAGGGCGTTCTGGTCAAAGGCCACGGCCTCAGCACACTGGTGTAGGTGGTCTTGGTAACGAATGCAGAGCTGCATAACCTGCGCAGTATCCAGCCTTTCCAGACACACACTGCTGGGTGACGTCTGGCCACTCAGCACTCCTGTGGAAAGCGAAAAAACAAAAGGACTTACACAGACATGTTGGAACAGAGCTTGTAACACTTGACAACAGCGTTAACACATTGTAAATACTATAATTAGCTATGCACAGGATCTAACCAAATTACCCCTTTGGTATTTCAGAAGTGCACCGACACAGGAAACTTGGCTCATTATCCAACTTCTAACACAGTGCTAATGTGTTGCTGTGACAATTAGCTTTGAGAATAGACGGGAGGGAGCTTGTTGAAAATTACATGAAACTCTCAATATCTTTTATATTAAAACCAAAATGACAGAAGTCAGATAAAAGATCTGCACACTATTAGCTTCCAATAAAAATAACATGTATAACATGTGATATATTTAATTTATTGGAGACTATCAGTGCAGTGTGCATATCTGTTGTCTGACATCTACCTTCAGTTTGTTTTTTAACCTAGCACCTGTAAGTTATTTAGATGTGTTTGTTTAAAACTGAAATGGTGCCTAATCTGTATAGTCAAGTCAATTTGATTTATATAGCGCTAAATAACAACTGAAGTTATCTCATGACACTTTTTTATATAGAGCAGGTCTAGAGCATACTCTTTAATTTAAGACTTGGTGACGGCGGCAAGGATAAACTCCCCTTTAATGGGAAGAAACCTTAAACAAAACTCGAACAGAAGTGGATTCCAGGTGGGCGGCAATCTACCTTGACTGGTTGGGAGGTTTTATGATTTATAAATATGCATTTATGGGGCTTCATAAATTCACATAATTAAAATAATATTTGCTATATGGATTTCTGCTGTGGGTAAGTACTTGTTGACTCAAGTGTGCAAACTAGTATAAGACTGCATTAGTTTTAGCAAGGTGTACCTAATGAACTGTCGGTCTGAAAGATGACACTATAACTCATGTCAGCAGGTGGAAGACTTAAAAAGTTGCCTTTTAAAAGTGGCTGAAAGGTTGGTATCTCCTGAAGCTTGATGACATCTGGGTCGTTGTGGATATTTCGCATTGACTGAGTCCCCTGAGCCACGACGACAATATCATCCATCTTTGCTTTCTGCTTTGCTGGGGAGGGCACCACTGCAATGACAATATTCCTGTTAATATCAAAAGGAAGTAGTTCTTTCACATCACCTCACCTTGTTTCAATCAGATTACTAGCAGGTAAATCTGACAATGTTTTAAGCAAGATTTTTAAGATTTAGTATTACTCCACTGATCCATTTAAGCAGATTTCAAATAAATATTTGCAAAGGTATCAAAAGTAAGAGTATTTATTAAGCAGATTGGCCCATTTCAGAGATATTTTATGTACAAGAAATTAACTGGAATCTGTAATTAAATGCAGTGTAAGAAATCCAACATATCAATTTGGGATGGGGTGGAGTGGAGTAAAAGTATCAAATGGGAATACTCAAGTAAATAAATACCTACAGTACTTTAGTAAACTTTACTTCACATTAATTAACTTACTTTCCATCAATTATGGCACGCTGTCCTATACAAACCGATGACAATTTTGTAAAATGATATATTCTTTTATGTTAAGGTTACAGAACGTTATCTTACCCGATGAGCTGTAATCGGAGTGTTTGTGCTCTGCATCTCCACTCTGTTCGGCTCCCATAGTGCTAACGTCGTGCTAGCAAGCTAGCGCTTAGCTAGCTTTCGTTAACGTTTCCAGAAACGGCCACGAGATAACCCCAAATATCTAATTTATAACTAACCGTCTGCAATGACTTCACATGACCCCCAAACACACCCGGACTAACAAGACAACCATGTCCCGCAGGAGAGAAACTGAAAGGCCGGGTAGTTGTTGCCTCTGCGATTTTCAAGCTAGCTAGTTAGTTATGTTAGCTAACGTCAGTTGTTCCTGCTACCCATAGATATATCCACTACCATTTACTACCTAGCTAACAGGTAAGCATATGTTCCTTTGAAGCTAACATTAAGTGAGCTAAGCAGACACTGCTATCTTGGTGGTGCGTGACAACGTTACCCCACGTATCTTAAAGAATTAATGACAGACTGAGTTCAGGAGGCATCACTTCCGTAAATATTGATCACGGGATCCTCTTCATTGTATCTAGAGTCTAATACTACCGCCCCCTACTGCTGGTGAAGCCTTAAAATAAACAGCACATGGCAGAAGTCACCCTCTAACTTTACCCCCTAATTAGTGTCGGTGGTGGAGCAAGTATGCTGTGAAAGCCCATTTTCGCCAATGTGATAAATAAAGAAAACACCACAATGTCAAAGTACTCCATTACATGTAAAAGTCCTGCATTTAAAACGTCACTTAAGTTAAAGTATGTTATCAGCAAAATGATCACAAGTAAAAGTACTCAATACAAAAAAATCTAAAGAACCAAAACCACAAAAAAAATTCAAATGTATGCATGAAAAATGACTATTATCAAAATAGTTGCCTGTTAATTTCTGTGGACTGATCAGCTGTACTTGTGTAAACTGTTGGGTATTTTAATTTAAAACAAGACATATTTTATAAGCTTTTTGTTCTGTATGTTTTGTGTACAACAATCTTAATTTGTAAAGTAACTAAAGCTGTCAGATAAATGTAATGCCATAAAAAAAAAGATAGTAAAATACATACATTTTTAACTGTAGATTTAATGAACGGGACAGAAGTAACACTTAAAAGCACAACTGAAATACAAAACACTTTTAAGTAAAATGAACAAGTATAAAAACAAAGGCGTAATATGCCAATATTTCTCACTGTGGAATTAACATGAAACATTAGAGACAAACAAGATTTAGAAACATGAACAGTTCTCTTTTCATGCTGTTGTATTTGCCATCTAACCATTTAAATGTTATAATTCGTAGAACACTGCTGTCTTTGTGGATCTTGTTATTGACCAAATTTGCAAGATTTTTCACAGGTAAGTAGCTATAAACAGAACCGGCTCCAAAACTGTCTTATCTTTTAAGTAAAATCTAGTTAGTAAAACATCTTAAAATGGAACATAGAAATCACCATTTGGTGTTTAAGATAACTATCTTTCCTGTTCATATAGTCTAAAGATGAAAAACACTGGAACCACTCATATGGCCAAAGAACAAAAATGCAAGAGACATACATGAAGGGTGCATTATAGCAGGTGATTCCAGGCTACACAGTCCTGTCTTCTACTTGTCCGCCTGTTTCCCGTTGTCTTCTTCAACCAAAGGGTAGGGTCGCAGGTCCAGGGACAGAATGCGGCTGAACATGCATTCATCAAACTATGAAGAAGAGAAGACCATAGTGACTGACTGCATTATCTTAACATAGAAATTAAAGAGTTCTTCTCCAACTCCAAGTTTCTTACATCTGAGTAGACTCCCAGCAAAGCGTCGGCCTTGGAGAAAAACTCCTCCTTCAGGGAGATGACAATGATCTGCATGTTCTCCCTGGACTCCTCTCTGATGAAACTAGTCACCTAGATATAAACAGAACACCCACACAAGGTAAAGCACAAATATAATCCATAAACAAATATAATGGTGTACAGTTGAACACAAACACACACCTTATAAAATAAAAACCTTAATAATGACATTACTCTGGTTGTTTTTTATAATCTTAGTGCTGTTTCAATTGCAAACTATGTTGCTGGAAAACCAAAACCTACACAATTTAACCCATGTCCAAGTAGACAATAACATACATGGATGTGATTACAATAGATTAGGGCTGCTAGAAATTAATCTTTTAATATATTATAAGGTAGAAAAAAAGTGAAAAAAGCCCATCTCAATTTCCCTTAACTCATAACTCATTAAAATGTCCTGTTTTGTCCAATCAACATATTGTAATAGGCAACGTAATGGGCAAAAGCAGCAAATCCTCACATTGGAGAGCATGGAATCAATTACCTCATTGGTCCGAATATAAGACGTGATTATAAGACGCCCCCCATCTTTCAAGACTCTTTTTGGAAAAATACTTTGAAGACCATCTGTTGTTTTTATAAAGAAAATTATTTTATTTGAAAATAATTCTAATAAAAACACATTGAATAAAACAAGGTAGGCTGTTGTTTTTAACATCTTTTAAATAAAATAATATTTTAATATATTTAATATTTTCTCTGGCTGTTTGCATGTTTAGACGGTGTATCATCTCCATGACAACGCCTCATTGTACTTCAGTTCTAACTTCTGACTTTTAGGTTTTTTTGTAGCTGGATATATCATTTGTTGCGTCTAAATATGAATGTGGATAACGTTAGTGATAGTGAGATGCTGGCTACAGTTACACTTCTAGTAATGAATTGGCGAAAACACGTTTTATTTCTAAGTCACAGCTTTGTTCTAATGCCGCTGGGCGCTCTCTCTCTCTTCAGTCTCTCTCTATCTGGCTGGACCATATAACGTTACCGTGCTTTCGGGGGTCGTTGAGGCTCCATGTAAAACTCCATTTCAACCAGCTGTTTATAACATTAAAATAAAACGGATTATGGTCCATTTAATTTCTATAGTTTATAGCTGACTCTACCAGCTGACTTCTCTATTGGCTGTTAAAACAAGTGACGACCCTTACATTCTAAAACCAGCCTCTGCGACTTGAACAGCTGAGTCGTAGCGCGACCATCAGCTAGCTTGAGTCCAGCTGAGACAAAGTTTGAGACGATGGCTGTGTCTCTCCATGTTTTCAGGCCCTGGCACTAGCTAGCTGTGAGGGACGGTGACTCACTTCAGTTAGGAAGGCAACACGCATTTGTTGTTGTGGCTGTATTAACATAAAAAAACTAAACCCCAAATATAAGACGACCCCACTTTTTCAGATGTATTTCCAGGGGGAAAAAACGTCTTATATTCGGCCAATACTGTAATTATATTAATAATTGTATTAATTGTAAACTCTGGACACAGCTGGAATCTTACCTTGCCAATGTTAGTGTTGTCCAGGGCTGCATCCACCTCATCCAAGATGAAGAAGGGAGCAGGGCGGAAGCTGAGAGACATGACACCAGTGTGCCAAACAGCACAGACAGTGAACCAACAACATGGGTCAATTGTCAGAGCTACCGGCATTAAAGACAGATGCAAGTATTTGATAATGTGGGATAAAGTGCTTCAGAAAGAAAAAAAATGATCAAAAGAGGTGAAACAATCTTTAATTTACAAAGGAACAATAGTTTCAGTATGACAGAAAATAAGAAGCAGCGACAATGGATTCAGCGAGATGTTAAGTGTCTCTTTAGAAGAGAGTTCTTTGCATAAAGTTAATGATGAGAGGATCAACAGCTCTCCAAAATTATATAGCCTTTACTTTATTAGTCCATTCATCAGTTTAATAACTCATTGTCATTACAAGTTAAGCACACCAAGCCAACGGTTTTCTTTTCCCCAAGAAGAGATTGTAGTTTGTGTGTCAACAGCTGTGCTAATTCCCTTTTTATTTTTTTATTTTCATAGCTGTGGGGGATAATTATCCAGCTATCCAGCTAAATGAATATCAAGCAAACAAAGATTTTGGGAAATATGATGGTTGTATGTCAATCGGTCATTAAATACTTATTATTAACGTTTAGTCTTGTTATGTGGTCCTTTTATGTGCAATTTTTAGTATCTTGAGTTATTTGTTGATCTAAGTCGGTTATCTCTGCTATGCACTAACCACAAATTTCCAGTTTCCCCTATTATGATCTAATGTACTGTAATATAATGTAATATAGTCTGTTTCAGGTTTGATTGTGAGCCCAGTGTTACCTGTGGATGGCAAACAACAGGGCGAGGGCAGCGATGGCCTTTTCTCCACCAGACAGATTGTCCATGGACATGAAGCGTTTTCCCGGCGCCACGCAGTTGTAGTTGATGCCACCGAGGTACGGCTCATCAGGGTTATCTGCACTCAGAATGGCCTGGAGCACATAAAGCAGGATCTTGTCATTTAAGGCATGTTGTTCTCGTTTGTAACACCTTCTGCAATGCCAAGTGCAAACGAGAATTATGTACAGTTTACAATGTTTAGAATTACAGTAGCTGAAGTGCTCTTCATGAGGGTCGGTGGGTTAGGAATGTTTGGTATACACAATACTGATAAACACAATCAAAACAGAAACTTGAGGGTGTGTTTAAGGTTTTGTTGCTTCACCTGGGCGCTGCTGTTCCTGCATATTCTTTTATAGATCTGATCGATTACGATAGACACATGTTCAAAGCACTGGTTGAAGAGTTGTAAGCGACGGGCTTTGACTTGCTCAAACTTCTGACTGCATTTTCTTGCTGCTCTGGTGCTGGCATCAAACGCTGATTGAGGGACAGGAAACTAAGTTGAAAAAGCAGTCCAGAGACTTCATGATCATGTTTCAACTCAGTATATCTTGTAAATAGGATGTTAAATATATAAACAATGTGGTCTTGATTAGTAAAACATTTTTTGTTGTTGCAGATTACAGTAGGTATATTTCACCAATTAAGGGTCTCATTTTGAAATGAATAACTTCATAGATACCATCTGTTACTCCCTGTAACCTCTCCTTCACCTCCCTCATTTTTTCCAAAGCTTTCAGGTTGGGGGTAGTGGTGCGATGCAGCACTCCCTCAATGGAAGACACGGACTCCTTCAGCCGCCCCACGTAGGCCTCCACCTCCTCGTCTGACTGCAGACTCTGTACGCACACAAATTCAGTGCATGTTGTACTGTACAAAGGCTTTGTGAAACATTTCTGGTCATATGAATAAACAGAAAAGTGCACAATGATAACATTAATAATAATAATGATAATAATATTAATATCCATCCAGCCATCTTCATCGGCTTATCCGGGTCGGGTCGCAGGGGCAGCAGCTTCAGCAGGGGATCCCAAAACGTCTCTTTCCCAAGCCACATTAACCAGCTCTGACTTTGGGATCCCGAGGTGTTCCAAGGCCAGTGTAGAGATATAATCTCTCCACCTAGTCCTGGGTCTTCCCCGAGGCTTCCTCCCAGCATAATAATAATAATAATAATAACTTTATATAATACAGGTACCTTTAAAAACAGCATTTACAAAGTGCTTTGTATAACAACAGTAGGGCCAAACAAAAGCAAGACAAACATTTGGTAAATAAAAACAAGAATACAACAGATGCTAAACATAAAAGACAAGACAAATAAAAAAAACTATAAAAAGTGATGACAAATAAAAAAATGCTAATAAAAAGGATAAAAGCAATAAAAAATTAAATAAAAAAAAGCTGTGATTAAACTTGCTGTCTCACTCTGAGTTCTGCATCAAGGCCAGAGTAGTCGATGACTAGTTGTGCCTCTCTCTCATAGAAGCTCATGGTGGCTGAAGTACTTTCAGATTCTGTGTCCAGCTGCACAGAAGAGAATAATCATCAGTCATCAGGTAAGACTGACACCACAAGTGCTTTAAGTAGTTTCATGACTATCATAACTCACGTTTAGTTTCTTAAAAATCAGTCGGGTTTCCCAGTCTCTAATGTAAGGGCTCCTTTTATTACATTTTCCCTCTTTTTTTCAAAATATGACCATGTGAGCTCAATTTGATAGCCATTACTTTTCCAAAAAAAAGTACAAGGGTCTCATTTATAAACGTGGTGTACGCACAAAACGAGGCTGAAAACGGGCGTACGCCGCTTCCCACGCAAAGGTTGTGATTTATAAAAAACAAACCCGACAGGAGAATGTGCGGTCCTCCACGCAAACTCTGACCCATGCATACGCACACTTTGGAGACAAAATAGAAATTGGCGACAATGATGGTGAGGTGGTGAACTGAAGTCAGACTGCAGAGAGTAAATGTGGGAATAATGATTACACTTAATTAGGGTTGGGTACCGAACCCGGTACTTTTACCGGTACCGACCGAATCACGTCTGTACTACAGAGTATTGGTTCACGTAAAATCAAACAGTGCCAAATTTTGGTACCTGAGAGCGCGTAAGCACAAGCTTATCTGTCCTCACTGCATGGTGACAGAGAGCAGAGGTCCGACACACAGGCACACGCGCACGCAGAGGTGCAGACGGAGCAAATTATGTCGGCTCTGAAGTGTTGTTGAAGTCACAGTGAGTCACGATAAATGCCGATAAAGGGATTTCAAGTGTGGTTACAGTTTTTAAAAACTTCACGCAGACAGCGTTTGCTGCAATATGATATTAATGGCAAGCTGTTAACGTTACACTTCCTGTGAGACAAGCAGGCACAACAGTGGTTTCGCTGCCCTGGGGAGTGACTGACAGGCTGAGGTTGTAAGGCAAAGCAACTTTACTTGTACAGCACCTTTCAGCAACAAGGCAATTCAAAGTGCTTTACATGAAACATTAAAGAGCAATTAAAAACGGTCATGATGAAAATAAACCAGGCTAAAAAAGAATAATATACAAATACAAGAATACAAGTTTAATAATTATTCAATTTAATAGGTTGTAGGGACGGGTTTTATTTTTATTTAATTTCTGTCAGTGTAAAATATTCTGAATAAATAACAGAATGTTCTAAGTAAATAGGATAAATAGGTTTGGAATTATTTTTACAACTGATTGTCGATATTTTTTTTTGTAACAGACAGAGGGAAAGTACCGAAAAAAGTACCGTTGGGTACCGGAACCAAATTTGAGGTACCGGTATCGATACTGGTATTGGTTCAGATGCGAAAGGTACCCAACCCTACTCTTAATATTTTCAAGTATTGATGCCAGGGTCATTAACATACTTATCAGCATTCATGAGGTGCTTTGCATTGACATTGCATGGTTAAAAATGGGCGTATACAGGGCGGGATAAGAGGCTGATCCACGTACGCACACTAGGTAATCTGTGATTTATAAAGGGAATATTGCTTACAGGTGTGCGTAAATCTGACCTTTTTTTGGCGTATGCCATTTTGGGCTTTTGGGCGTAGGTACACTTATAATAAGGATCCTACGCACAGTTTTATAAATGAGACCCCAGGTCTGGTATTGAAATGGTCATTCACAAAAGACAAAGAACAGTCAATTCTCTCTGTCTTACCTGCACCTCACTGATTTCATTGAGGCTCCCTGACAGCAGAGTGATGGGCAGACCCTGGATCTTGCAGGCCAACAGTAAGTTGTGTCTGGCTATGCGTTTTTGCTCCAAGGCCGTCTCTACAGACAAAGCCTCCTGCTGAAGCTTCACCAATTCTCTGAGAGAAATAGAGACGGGAAAAAATACCTATCCAAAATGTTGACTTCTTGTAGGATTTTATCATTTTGGTCATAAAAAATCTAGTCATTTTTTTTATGGTTAGTTCATGAAATACCAGAAAAAAAAGATCTACCATGCAATAAATGAACACCAATATCCTTTTTAAACTACAAATGAATCACATTGCAGAGGCAAAATTCTACAAAATGTTTGCAGTAATAGCATGTTAAAGTTATAGTTGTAATGTTTTTATTTATGTTGTTAGGGTTACCCTATTGTTTACATTTACATCACAGATTATATCTTTGAAACGTTTATTAACAACTAACAGGACACCTTTTGGACACCTTTTCTAGCAAACCCTCTTTAACAACAGCAGCTGCAGCATTGACAGGAGCAGTAAGTAGCGTATTGGTCCAACTATAAGATGGTTTTTTTTTCCTAGAAAAAAATCTGAAAAAGTGGGGTCGTCTTATAATCGGGGTCTAGACTTTCAGCTGTTCAAGTCGCAGAACATAAGGGACGTCACCTGTTTCAACAGCCAATAGAGAAGTCAGCTATAAACTATAGAATATGATCCATAATCCATTTTATTTTAACGTTACAAACAGCTGGTCAAAAAAGCAGAGTTTCAGACGGAGCCTCAACGAGCGCCCGAAAGCACGGTTACGTTATATGGTGGAGAGAGAGAGAAAGAGAGAGAGAGAGAGAGTGACTGAAGAGAGACAGCGCCCCGCGGCATTAAAACAAAGCTGTGACTTAGAGAAATAAAATGTGTTTTCGCCGATTCATCACTAGAAGTGTAACTGTAGCAAGCATCTCACTATCACTAACGTTATACACATTCATATTTAGACGCAACAAATGATATATCCAGCTACAAAAAGCCTGGAAGTCGGAAGTAGAACGGAATTACAACGAGGCGTTGTCATGGAGATGTTACACCGTCTAAACATGCAAACAGCCAGAGAAAATCTTACCATGGTCCTCAAAGCGGCCGCTTCCAAGAGATTGACAGGAGAGTGTGTGATTACATGACTGAAAAACGGAATGATGGGATGCCCATTACCAGAGCAGTCATTAAGCTGAAGGCCATGGAAATATTTACCGTTAATTTAAATGTGACACTTTCATCTAAAAAGTCTATTTTCGTCTGAAAATATTATTTTATTTAAAAGATGTTAAAACAAAAAAACAGCCTACCTTGATTTATTCATTGTGTTTTTATTAGAATTATTTTCAAATAAAATTATTTTCTTTATGAAAACAATATTTGGCTTTTATAAAGTATTTTTCCAAAAATGAGTCTTGGAAAAGTCTTATATTCGGACCAATGCGGTAGTAGCAGTAATCATAGCACAACAACAAAGTAAGTGGTATTGGTGGTAGTGTTACCTGTTGATCTCTTGGAGGCTCTGGGTTTTCTTGTCCAGCTCAGCTTTGGAAGCAGCCACCTGGCTCTTCTTAGACAACATCTGTTTCTTTAGCTCCAGCAGCTTGCTCTGACCCTCTTCCACCGCCACCAGCATCTTCTCCTCATCCTAAAACATCAGGCCAAAAATGTCTGCAAAATCTAATTTGGAAGAAATCGACTTTCCAGGATTAAATGGGTAATAATTGTTTGCCATGTTTGTTAGTAACTAAACCTCATTCTGGACATCTTTTACCCATATTACAGGAGGCAGTTTGACGATGATAACACAGAATGAATGCCTAAGATGACTACCTTCCTCTGTTCAGCCATGGTTCTGTCCTCCTTGTCGATGATTTCCTCCATTTTGTGGAGCTTCTTCTTCTGCTGCGCCAGTTGGTCTTGTTTGTACTCCAGCTGTGCATTTAAGCGAGTGCACTGAGTCTCAAACTCCAGCCTGAAAGGAGAGACAAATCAAGGTGTTCATGTTGTAAAACACCTTAGACCGTGTCATGCAAACAAATACCATAATTTTAGTAGCAACACAAGTCATGTAATTACCACGACACAAATTTATTCAGAACCTACAGTTACATAAAGGTTTGCCAATTTGCTAAACAAGCAAAAAGAAATTCATGTTTATTTTAATTACATTATATTAGCATAGCTAATGGTATAATTGAATTACATTAATAAAACTCAGAATACTTATAAAGATCCTTTAAGAAGGAAACAATAAACTAGGAATTTTATAAGATAAAAGTGGATCTCACGTCTCAACCGTTGGTGATTAGAGTAAAACTGTCATTGTATCAAAAAAAGCCAATCCAAAAATATTTCTTGATCTTCTTGATCTAAAGTCATACATATTTCCTCACGTCACGTTCCTCTCATTCAGTGTATCAGCACCGTTTTAGCTGGTTAAGTTTAGCACATTTGGTTCTGAAGATACTACTGTGTGGTTGCCGTACCGCTTCTTGTCAAGCTCTGTCTGCTGTTTTAGGTGCTCCTGCTCGTAATCTCTGATGTTGTCCACACCGATCTCAGCACAGAAGTCAGAAAACACTAAGTCCTCCATCTGAATACGCAGAGCATACAGTTTTCACTGTTTAGCCAAGTCAACTGCAAAAAACACCTTAACAGGGAAAACAGAACAAACTGCAGGAAGACCAACAGCAGAGGTATTCCTCTCCCAGGACCGACAGCCATTTAATAGCTGTTGTGTGTACTAAATAGACCAGCATAGTATAATTACAGGATGACAAAAATATAGATAGATGAGACAATATCGACATTGAGCCGATAGATTTAGTGGTTTCAGGTGAAATACTTTATTTAGCACTTGAAAAATCCTATTTGGCCAGTGGTTCTGACTAGGGATGCACCGAATATTCGGCCACCTAAAATGTTCAGCCAGAAATGGCCCAAAAGGGCATTTTCGGCCGAAATACTTTTATCACCAAAACAATACGGCCAAAATGTTGTAATGACGACGCAAACAGAAACCGCGACCTGCACGTGTGTCAGTACCCGCTCCACCTGCAAAGCGTCTCCTAAGCTAAGAGGTTGAGACGGACCACGGAGTGAAAACAATGAAAAGTACGCTCTTAGAGTCTGTCAGCACACGTTTCAGTGAGATCTATTCGGATCCTCTGCACTTCATCGCGACTGTACTTGATCCGCATTATAAAGACTAGGGCTGAAACAATTCCTCAAATTACTCGAATAATTCGATTACAAAAAATCCTCGATGCAAAATGACTTGCCTCGAAGCTTTGTTAAATCAATGTTACCAACATTGTATCGCTGAAGGACGGTGTTTCCGCACGGAGCATTATTACTGTCGCACAGACGCGGCTCAGTCTGCTGCTGGCAACCAATGCTGGCGACACATGCCAGAGCGTAAATAGCGAGGGGCTAAGAGAAGAGACAGGCTGGAGAAAACGACAGAAAGTGTCCAAAGTTTGGAATCAGTTCAAACGTAATTAAAACTAAAACTCTGTACAGTATGTCTATTGCAAAATCAAACTAGCTTACCACAATAATAGCACGTCGTCAGTGCTTTAGCATCTCAACAGAAAACATGGAGTCTAACTTAAATCATCCATTCCACGAAGCGACCGACAAAAGTAAATCACAGAGTCGCATGGACGATGTAACTACACCAGACACAACAACTACCAAAATCAAAGACAAGAAAATACGTAGTGGTGACCACGATCTGATCTAAAGAGCTGACGTGTTGACTATCCCTTCGGAAAAACAGCTGATTGTTGCTCATCTCTCTCTCTCTCTCTAGGAGAAACAGCTGATCAACGATCTAATAGCATAAGTGTAACAGAGCTGTGTAACATTATAATCAATATATATATAAATGAAAATAGGTTGAGTATAACTAATATTTACATATAGGCCTACTTGTAGTTCTGAAAGTTAAGTTGCACAACTTAATGTAATGTTTGTGTATGTTTAATGTATGCCTTAGTTTGAGGTTGATATCATTTGGAAAAAAAACATTCTTTAAAAACAATGTAATATGGCACTTAAATGCACTTAATATGTTTAGTTTTTTGAGAGATGATATTGTAAGCAATGTAGGCAATACAAATGTTGCTTTTTTCCGAAAATTTTGCTTTTTTCCCTAGTTTAGGTTGTTTAAAAACGCAAAAAATAATTATCCGATTAATAGATCGATAAAGTGCTAGATTAATTGATTACAAAAAGAATCAATAGCTGCAGCCCTAATAAAGACCATTACTTGGATGCGGAAATAAAGCAGGGCGCACGAGAAATGATCCAGGCCGCGATGGATGCGGAGAACCCGTGTGGAGACGGAGACGGAGCGCGCACAGAGCAGCGCCCAGCGCAGGAGGAGATCAGAGCGCAGAAAAAAAGTCTCTCTGCACCAGATGAGGGGCATGCACCCTCGTTGTCTGATATGTTCAGTGAAATCCTGCAAGAAAGTGCCTCAAATAATAATAATAATAATAATAATAATAATAGGTAAGCGATTCTGTTTTTAGGCTACTATATACTGTATGTGACTATCAGATTGTAGCCATAGTTCTGCTAGATATTTTTTTAACTAAACTTTAATATTAATTTATTGCAATGCCTTGATTTTAGTAAATTTAGTACACAGTCATAGCCATAAATGCAATGGTACTAATAATTGGCATAATTTCTTTCGGTGTTCGGTTTTCGGTCTTGGTTTCCTCTTTTTCGGTTTTTCCGTTTCGGCCAAGAATTTTCATTTCGGTGCATCCCTAGTTCTGACTCAAAAATAAACAAAATCGCCACCTTATGATATAAAAAATGGCACACAATAGGTTGAAGACAGTGCTCAGACAGCGTTACCTGGTTGATCTGGTCTCTGATTTTCCTCATCTCTGAATCCTTTGCCTCCACACTCTCCTGCTGCATCTGGATCTGAGAGTCCAAGTTTGCTAATTCACTCTCCATACGAGAAATATCCTGAACAAAAATCAGCAGGAGATGACAAGACAGAGTAAGTACTATGATATTTTGAATTTGTCTCTGCTTCCTGTATCCTATAGCCTTGTAAATATATTATGCTTTGGGATTTCAAGTGTAAGTGATTCACCAGGGGCTCTGATTTACACACATACTATAGAGCCATGTCAAAGAACACAGCCTATATTATGATATTACATTTGAGAAAGACGAATTTCTGTGGCCCTACCGCTTGGTATTTAGGGATGGCTTTCTTCCGAAGGTTTTCCAGGTCGGTTTTGGAGTATTTGAGGCGGGTTTGAAGGCCCTGAGCCTCAGCAATGATCTGTTTCAGGTCTGAGTCCTTCCGCCTCAGCTTCATCAAATCCTGTCACAGGACCAAAAAGTTAATTATGCACTCTTAAATAGAAGTTTCAGCCCATTTGTGCGTCTCATTCTTGACAAAATATTCAGCAATTAATACACAGTATGCATATGACAGGACATAATTTATGGCAAAAGCACAAACAACAAAACAATTGCAGCATTTTTTTAACCATGTGCAGACAGGGCAGGAAATTAACTTAATTAATTTAAGAGTTAAAAAACTCTGGTCAAGACTAAAGGCCCTGAAGTTAACATTATATGAAATATTCAACATTTTACGTGTCGACTCACGCGCATCTCTGCTGTCAGCTGATCCTTGCGTTCCTTCAGCCGCATCATGTCCTTCTCATCCCAGCAACGGGCTTTGGTTCGAAGGTAACTGGAGCCTCCAGAGACAGTCCCTGACTTTGAAAACAGCGTCCCATCCAGAGATACCGCCTAGAGAAAACACATATGATTGCATTTCTGCTGACAGTAAACGGAACATGTCAGTCAGTAAGCAAGTTCAAGAGTGAAGGCAGTGGTTACCACCTTACACCAAACGATTGAGATGACGGGAGCACGCCCCAACTCTAACAAGACTCTAATGATTTCATTCCGATATTGGAAAATAGTCTGCGACAGTGGAATCGTTTGGTGTAAGGTCAGCATAAGATGAAAAGAAAACCGTTCTGCAATGCAGCAGTATGACAGAACCAAACTAAATGAAAAGTGTTATTGTTGTACTTATTGGATTGAACTGATCCTGAGTCCGAGGGCCAAGCCTACCTTATTGCGCTCCTGCCTGTCAAAGGCCACACTCCTTGCTTCTTTGATGGTCTCACACACCAACGCATTGCCACAGACAAACTGCACCACTTTCCTCAGCTGGGCGGCAACTGAGGCAGTGTTAAACTGTACAACATCGACCACCATCTTGGCACCGGGGACCTCCCTCAGACGCTCATTCAGAGGACTTATCTGGTCATACAGTAGTAATGGTTATCATTGACACTACATATGTGTGTGCTACTGTGATTGGCAAAAAAACAAAACTGACATAAACTGACAACTCCTCTTCTTTACCATTTAGCATTTTCAACCATCCAAATAAAGTACTTACTTCCAAGTAGTCGATAGGCAGGAAGGTCTCAGGTTCGGCTCGCTCCTCCTTGATGAAATGGATACAGTCACGGGCCACTTTCTCTGAGGCCACTACAATGGCGTTCATGTAGCGGCCAAACACCTTGATGACAGCCAGCTGGTACTTTTTATGGATGGGGCTGCACAAGTCAGAAAGACGACCAAACTGGGACAGAAAAGAAAAAGAAATGTTTCAGCTTACTCAGCTCATGAGACGAGACACAAGATTGGGTTCACAAGAACAAGACTAGATGAGATTTTGACACTATTTTAAAGAAAACTTAAATGATGAAATATGACTGAAAAAATCGTCTTTTATTCAATCAAAAGTCACAAAATGAATGAGAACACCTGTCTGTCTTGGAAGTGTAACATTAACTGTACGGCGACTGCACGTGATCTTGCCATTATATTATATATATATATATATATAGCAAATGGTGTCTGCGTCGCACCTCTAGTCAGAATAGTTTCATATTTACAAAAGATTATCTGGTTCACAAGGTTTCGCCTTCTAAAATAAATAACACATGTCTCTCTAAAGATGCAGCCAGCCATTATGCGTAGCATTAAAATAAAGCACTCGTGGCCAGGTTGGATCAGTGGGTAGAGCAGGCGCACATATACTGAGAGGTTTAGGCCTCAACGCAGAGGTCCAGGGTTCGAATCTGACCTGTGACGATGTCTTCCCCCTTTCTCTCTCTCCCCTAGCTGTCCTATCAATTAAAGGTGGAAAAGCCCAAAAAGTAATCATAAAAAAAGACAAGTATTAAGAAAGACTAGGGACATGGATTGATTAAGTTCTAAATGACAAATAACCTAATGCTAAATTTGTTTTCAGCGCAGTAGATTGATGGTTGACAAGTAAGATTAGTTAGATAACTTTGTTCGGTGTGGTGTTTTTTGTTTTGCTAAGACAATAAACTTCAAAATCCATGTCTTCAGTCTCCTGCTCCCTACTCCCTACTTTTACGCCTCTCTGTATCTTACCACAGTGTCAGGGTAAAGTCTGCAGAGCCTCTCAAGCAGCTCTTTGCGCTGCAGCTGTCGTCTGCTTTCCTGACTGTCCAGACGGGCGTTACCCAGCTCCTCTAGCACCTGGCCCAGCTCCTGGTTCACCTCCTCGCTTCGCTGGCGGCCTTGTTGCAGCTCTGCACTCAGGCTCTCTTCCCGCTGAAGGTACTCTTCAAGGGACAACCTGAAACATGCATTAACTCTATAAAGTATTCTCAGTTTCCTTCTGTGATGTTGCATCCTGATTTTAAAGTATATAATGTGTCACTGATAAATAACCATGGAGTTTATTCAACACCTCCCTGACTGTCAGGGACAGTATTGTACAGCCATGTGGTGTAAGGTGTGCACATGACATACTTGCAGGAGGTGGTGTACTCCTCTAGCTTCTCTGCTCTGCGTGTCAAATCTTCCAGCTGAGTCTGGCTGTTCCTGATGGCCACCTACAACAGATGATGTTCCAAGAGTTGTACAATTAAAGTGGCTATAAAACCTATTGGAAACATGTGTTTTTCAACAGCTGTTCATCCATAAACAATAACTTCAAAGATGTGTAGTGGCAGCACAATTGTGCCAATAACAGTACCTCCACTTCCTTCTTACGGCGCTGGTCGAAAGCCATCTTCTCGTAGTCGGCTTTCACCTCCCAGTGCAGTTTCTCTGCCTGCTGGTTGAGGACAGCCCCTTGCTTTCGGGCCAGCTCCTTCAGCTCTTTGTATCGCTCTAACTGTGGCAGAAATGCAAAAACCTGCTGAGGGTGTTACTGTATGACAATGTCAGGGTTATTTTTGTCCCTTATGATATCAGTTAGGTAATGTAGTTGTTAATGGTTACTAACAACAAAAACAGGACAAACTCTGAATTATAATGTCTGATTCATGAGCATTGGCCATCCACAAACATAATACAATTTAGCTTCAGGTAAATACGTATTCAGTTGCAAGATAAGCATGGGTGATTCAATTAGATCTATGAAGTGGAAATTCAAGTTTATATTTAATATAAGTATACAGTTACATCAGAAAAAACAAAAACAAAATCTCTAATATATATTAGGACTGAAAATTTAGGACTAAAATTCCAAAATATATTAGGACTGAAAATTCGTTTAATTTCCTTCTTTTCTGTGAGTAACATATTGTAAACCTTCATATACAATCCACTGGGTTTTAGGGTTGTGCCGATGGACGATATCATCGTGCATTGTGATGGCTGGCCAACATCTCGATGGAGAGCCACCATCGTGATATTTATTGAATGCGTTATTCAGTGCAAACATAACCGTGAATGTAGTTTAAACTCAGTAATGATGGTATGTTAGGTTATTACTGTCGCTCTGTTGAAGGCAAACGTTCCACTGTACTGTCGTTACGCAGATCACGGACATCTGATTGACTTTACTGCACCGTACTTAAGTGAAAGTAGGAAAAGTTGTAAAACCTACCAGCAAGGCACCATTTACAGAGAGCATTTAAATGTATCTCTAATCATTTCTATGTTAACTTCTGGCCCATAGTAGTAGAAAAAAATATTTATGTAAAGCTATCCCTATCTGGGTTTATTAGTATGTTTAGAATATGTGCTGCACAAAACAAAAACAATATAACCCTAGCATCCAATCTCCCAGCGGCTATATTTTACATCATGTTAACTGACTTCTGTTTTGAGTAAACAGGAAAGTTGCCATTGTTTGACACACACTCACCTGATCCTCATCCAGCTCGACGTCTCTCCCCAGGGAGGCTCCCTTCTCCTGTATCTGCTTCTCATAGTTCTTCCAGGTCCTTTCCAGTTCAGAGATCTCCTGCCGTGCCTCTGTTAGCTCCCGCTCTTTACTAGCTATCAGCTTCTGGCTCTTCCTCAGGGCATCGCGGGCCTCCTCAGCCTTCTTCATGTGATGGGAGGTGTTTACCTTGGCTTTGATGTACTGGGATCGACAATGGGACAGGATATGCTCCTGGGCACTGAGTGAGAGGAGACCTAAGTTATTCTTAGTTACTGGCACAGAACGCCAAGTTATTTTATTTTATGCCATTTCCATTAGGGCTAAACAGATGCTATCATGGGAGGATTTCCTTTTAAATATCCCTACATGGAGAAACAAAACAGGTGATAAGGGACAAATTAAATATATTCATTAGCTATACTTCTGGTATTTAATGATACTGGTAAATACTTTTTGTTTTACCAGTTATTATTTTCAAATCCACACACACACACACACACACACACACACACACACACACGGATCTCCTTCTCTATGTGCTGCTGCTCTCTGCTGAAACGTCCATGTTCTTTCTTGTAGGTTTTGACCGTTTGCTCCGCATTCACCAGTTTATTGTTCTTAGCAGCTGCAGCCTGCTGTTTCTCCCTCAGGGTGTCGCTGAGAGTGTTGGTGCCCTTCTCATTATGGCAGAGCTCAAGCAGGCTCAGCTGCAGGCGGTTGTGGTGAAGTTCGTCCAACAGTGCCTGGTACTTCTGGGCCTGGAAAGGTGGGAGGTGGTAGGACCAGTTAATCGAAGGACAGGAAAGCTGAATAGAAACTAAGGCAACTAAACTACAGTCCAGTTAATGCTGAACAGTCAATTCCTTTGAGCACACACACAGTAATTTAGGGCACCATACACTGTGCTGGGCGATATGGAGAAAAGCAAATATCACCATATTGCAACGATAGGGTTGACAATTAATGCTTTCACAAAATATTTACACAATGAGATTTGTGATAAATAATCATCAGTAATGAACCATACACGTATTTCTGCTGATACAACAAAAGAGACAGCATGGACACCCCAGAATGAAGGCCAGCATTAAATTCCATTAGAGGAAGAAAATTCAAATAAATCAAAAGAGCAAAGTATCAAAGAAATTTCAGGTGGATTTCCAGAGTATTACAACACTGGATAATCTACGATTGTGTGGCTTTAGCTAATTTCTGGCATAACATGATGTTCATAGAGGGGTAAATATACATTACGTGCTACTTATGACCATTACAGCTGTATTTTACAATACTAGCCTGAGAAATACAGCCATCAATTCAGGACAGGGGGATTTCAATATCCATCATAATCTGCTACTTTACAGTCACATTGCATCACAATTTGAACATCTCAATGTCAACATTTTATCACAATGCAGGCAGCACAGCTACAGCCGAAATGGTGGCTTGGCTCATTGAGCTCAAAATCCAATCTGAGAGCAGTTAAAGTGTTAGTATGCATCAACCAAAATGCTTATTTGATGGTCCAACAGCCCCCTCGGGCGGGGGGCTGGTCCAGCAATTTTTGTAGCCGACAATCTGACAATCACCTCCACTTCATGGAGGATATACAACTACTTTTGTCACTTTTTGTGTGTTCTAGCATGTCTAACAGTATTAATGCCTTTAAGGAAAGATTGCCCAAAAGTGTGTGCCTAACGATTATCCCCCTATATGACAGCAGGTTTTTTCACCCCACTTTAGTATGTCAGAACAGCTAAGTAGACTTTTGCCTTCATTCGTGGTCCGACAAACTACCTTGTTTCGTGAGTACCTCTAAACCGGACCAAACTGAAAAACAGGAAGTTTTTATGTTTGTGGATGTCCTTGTTGTTATTGTTGCTTTTATGTTTTTCAAGGAAGACAGTTAAAGCCCTTCATTCTGAAAGCAGCAACAGAGGCATAAGTGATAGTACTGTAGTAGCATTGTGTCATCCAGATTCCTCAGCAACAAAAACCAGCCACCTGCTCTCAGCCAGACATTTGACTGTGAGTGGTTATGAATGCAGCTGGCAGGAAAAATAACTCCAAGTGTGTGGTGACTTTAGGGACTGCAGTGAACAAGTCACAGATGCTGGATGTACAGAAAGATTACATTCGTAATTTTTTGTGAATTTACCTCTATTTTTTCCTGGGACACCTGTTTCCTCTCGACAGTAGCAGATTTCTTCTTGTTGAAGTGAAACTGTGTGTCCTCTTTGGCCTTCAGCAGGGCCCGTTTCTTCTGATCATACTCTGCAGCATACTCTTTTGACTGACTTATGCACTCAAACATCTTGGTCCTCTCCTTTGGGTCCTTCAGAGCTATGGACTCCACTGCGCCCTGGTGAGGAGCATAATGAATAACAAATTGTTTGTAAAGCATTATTACTACCAGCCATTATATTGCAGTGTATATTGTATTTGTGTTGTGCTGTCTTGAATCTTGTTTATTCTCTACAATGAAATTGTATGTTTTAGTGCCCATATCAGGTGTGTTTTTGTATTACATATTGAGTCACAGCAGTCCCCACCGAATGGGCTCGGCAGAAATGCATGAATATAATGGCTAGACACATCTGATCTTACCATCTGTATGTTTATGACAGTGTTTACCTGGAACACCAGACAGTTTCGAGCTTTGGTCACAATGCCGACCTTCTCCAGCTCCTCCATGTATTTGGCCAAAGAGACATGTACACTATTGATGCGATACTCAGAGGATTCACCTAAAAAATACAATGAATGGCAGTTATGCCAGCAGCTGTGTTACTGTACTTGTTTCGACTTGATACTAATGAGGAGACTATGCTTTCTTTCTTTTGCAACTCTTTAAGATCATTTTAACGCCAAGTACAACACAAACTAAAAACAATTTAATTGAAATGTGGAGCCCTTTAACCTAAATAACATAAGTTTTATATTCTTATTTTTCCAGGACTCTGGCACTTGCAAACATCTCTTCATGAACCGCGCTGTAGGTAACAGCGTTATAACGCCTATATAGGAGGCTTTTCTTGATTCTGTATTTCCCTTAGCCTATCCTGTTTTGAAACACTGAGGCTGCCTTAACATTTAGCTAACAACAAAACGTTATTAATATGTAGCTAGAGACTCATAAGCTAAGATTAGTAAACGTACCTATGATGCTCCTACAGAAGACGGTCTCCTGGTCGTCGTCATCGCAGTATCGCATCGCCACGCGGGCGGTGTCGAGCACCGGCCGCCCGATGTGGGCTCCATGTATCAGGTCCTTAAGGTGCTTTACCCGGAGAGAGGCAGCCCGCTCCCCCATGGCAAAGCTCAGGGCGTCCATCACATTGGACTTGCCTGGTGTGATTTTACAACTTGAGCATATCTCTGACTAACTTTTAGTCGTTGCCTTTAACGTTTAACCGTTATAGCTTAGTTTGCTATGCTAACCTAGCTAACAGTTAAATTTAAGAAGCATAATGTTGACATGACATTCCCTGAAATATATAGCTAGCTATTTTTTTACACAAACATTGATGCCCTAGTTTTTAATTCACTCTATTATATCCAGTGATTTATAAGTTTGTTAATATTCTAAAAAAAGAGGGCTATGTAAAACTTTGTCTGATAAGTTCAAGTAGCTAGCTAGCTAGCTAGCTAGAGTAACCTTAACGTTAGCCAACTGATATCAATTAAAATGGTAAAGCTAGCTAGTTAGCTAGTAGCATTGGCAGCTAACCTAAGCTCACTAGAGAGCTAGCATTGACTGGAAAAAGTTCACTTACCAGAGCCGTTTGTGCCAATTATACAATTAAATCGCATGAACGGACCGATGACTTTCTTCCCTCGCCATGACTTGAAGTTTTCAATATCAATTTGTTTTAAGTAGCCCATTTTAATCTCACTTTGCTGCTGAGAATCAAGTGCTAATTTGACAGAGTCACATATCCAAAGCAGCGGGGTAGTGAGAGGCGGGAATCGCGGGAAGCACAACTTGCTTTCCACCCTAAGCACAACACATATTTCGCTTGTATTCTTTTGCATATCAGTTAGTCATGCAATTAGTATGGAAGCCCATTTCCGCCAATGTGATGAAAAAAGATCCTCTGAGTCATTATTATGAGTTAGTATCTCAAAATAAGAATTAGTATCTTAAAATAATGAGTAAGTTAGTATCTCAATAAAAATACTATCTCAAAATAATAAGAAACCCACTTTAAATAAGTTAGTATCTCAAAATAATGACTTCATATCTCAGAATGAGAATTTCTTTTTTATAATAACGACTTAGTTTCTCAAAATACTGAGAAACTTTCTCAAAAATTAGTTAGTATCTCAAACTATGAGAAACTTTGTAAAGGTTGTAAAGGTCTAGGAGTTAGTGTTACGGGGAGATCATAAAATTGCGATGAATGTTTTGCTCAGACAGATAATAATTAATTTGCAATAAGAGAGTACCTTAAAGATGCATCATTTTTTGGTCATTTACAATCCCGTAATTGTCTCCATCTGTTGAAAGCCCAACCGAGTGTGACTCAAATTTTCACTTTCCCTTTTAGCTTTTAGTTGTTCTTCGTTTAATTTCCTTCTTTTCTGTGATGGCCCTGCCCCAGTATCAGCAATAACTACAACAGATAACTTTTAAAATAAAATAAAAATACATTTAGGCCTACATAAAGACATCTCCTGCTACCTTTACCTGCATACTAACACAGGCTTTTCCGGTGTTCAGCCGAAATCTGTGACCCTTCAGAATGCGTGCTGTCATTTTGCGACTTCCCAGGAAAAATCGGACCCGGGCAGAGGCATTAATAAAAACTATATCAAAATAGCATTCTTTTTACTGTTAGTGTAGTTTGCTGTTACAGGTCATTTATGATCATCAGATGAAACATTACACAGTTTCAGAAACATTTAAGTTATATATAGTCACTTTAATATGTCAAAATAATTAAGTTCCTTAAAATAATAACTTAGTATCTCAATGTGTGACTAATTATTTTGACTATTATTTTTTATTTATATATTATATATATATGTACTTTTATTTAAGTAAGATTTTGAATGCAAGACTACAATACTTAATAACAGAGTATTTTTACACTGTGGTATTGCTACTTTTACTTAAATAAAAGATCGTTATTGTGGCCGATCAGTGGATCAGTGGGTAGAGCAGGTGCACATATACTGAGAGGTTTATGCCTCAACGCAGAGGTCCAGGGTTTGAATCCGACCTTTGACGATTTCCTGCATGTCTTCCCCCCCTCTCACTCCCCTATGGGTTACTTTCCACAATATCATCTCTCAGTGCAAATCAAACCAGCTATTAGGCTAACTGAAATAAAACTATGCCAGTCTCTAGGTATGGTGAAGGGTATGTGATGATGTGGGGCTATTTTAATTCCAAAGGCCAGGGGAACTTTATCAGGATGCATAGTATCCTGGATCCATGAAATAACTGGCCTTTAAAAATAAAAATCTGCCTTCCTCTATGGGAATTTAACATAGGGGTATGTATACTTATGGCCCCTGTATTTTAAGGAAGAACATTTATTTATTTACAATTATACATTATTCATTCACAAAAAAAATTGGTGTCCTTAAAAGGTCAGATTTTTCCTCATTTTTTTAATTAAGGCATTAAGATCAATTTCCAAAAGATGATCTTTTTTCTTTAGCATGGGTATGTAAACTTATGAGCACAACTGTATATATATATATATATATATATATATATATATATATATATATATATATATATATATATATATATAGTAATAAGTTAGAAATCTAAAAAAGGTCTCAAGTAATTACAACCCAAGTCAAGTTGGTATTTCTCAAGTCAAGTCTCAAGTAAAAAATCCCTTTACACACAGTTTGACCTTATGTGTAAAACAATAGAACACAAAAAGATAAAAGGAGTGACGGAAACACAAACAAAACGTTCATGACTTTATTGGTCAATACTGAATTCAGATGTCATACATCAGCAAGAAATATGAGAAATGTATTTTGTGTCAATTGATTTTCAAGTTCATCCTCTTTCCACATGTTATAGCGATCAATAAGGATGGTCACGGACGTGCTCCATGATGTGTTTCAGAGCCAGCCAGGTCTCTGTGGCAGTGGGGATGATCTGATTGGCTGGCAGGATGAAACCATAGCGACCAGTGTCTCTCAGCTCGAAGGCAAAGGAGTACTTGATGCCCAAGTTATAAGACCAGTCAATGCTGCCGCCGCTGGCTGGATCTGAGAGGAAGAGGTGAGCTGATGACATGATGGTAGCAGCTCTACTAACCAGGGCTTTTGAGGCTTTTTTGACACGGATAACATTTTAAAAATTCAATGACAATATTTCGATTTGCATTCAATGTTGATGAACACATCAAATGAAAATAAACAATTTAGCTATTGATTGCTTGAACTTGTTAAAGAATTATGATCAAAAATATATTGGTGTGGGACATTTTATAGTTGGAAAATGAACTCGTCAGTGCTCTCTGGTGGACAACTTAGTGTATGTAATGCTGACATTGTTTTCCAAATTACCTCAATATATATATTTGTCCTTTCAAATTCTTGTTACTTATTGGCCTACTTATACATTTAGAATAAGCCACTATTCTCTAACATATCAGTACTATTAGCTAGTATCAGTACTATTATCTATATCAGTAGTACAAATCATATATTTTAGAGGCATTGCAATTAATAATTTGTTATTAAAGTTTAGGCCTATTTATTTATTGTACCCACTACATTTACTAACTAAAGGTAAGTAAGCCGTATCACTTCATTCCTTTTTTTTAATCATAATTACAACTACACATTTCAGCAGTTTGTCATCTGCTTAACTTTGAGGTGAATTTAAATTTGGACATAAAGGGAAAAATGTTACTCACAGATGATGTTGCAGATGCTTCCAACCTTGTATTTGGTACCATACAAGGAAGTGAGTTTCTGCACTGCTGCTTTGCCAACAGAGTCCTGTATAGGGAACAAAATCAGAACAAAACACTGTAGTTAGATACACTGCAGAGATAATACTGGTGCAGAAGGGGCCATGCAGAAAAAAAGGCCATAGAGCAGTGCTTTTTAGAGTTTCCACTCTTAAAATAACCAGAAAAAAATAGAAAGGTCATTACGTTATTATATTTATTTATATAGCCCAACACCACAAATTCTCTTCTCAAAGTCTGAGAGGGCTTTGTTACGTCTCTCAGCGTAAATATGCACAAAAACATGAAGCAGTTTTTCTGAAAAAGATGATTCTTCGCTGAGAGAGATCATTTGGTATAGTAGTGATAAGTTTATAAATGGTCAATTTATCAATCCTGGAGCAAATAATTTGAATTTTTAGCAATAAAACTTTAATTAGATAAGAAATTATAACCCCACGTTGTACTGCTAAAGTAGTCTGCAGTCAAAAGGCAGGATATTGCTTTTTTTAAATCATTAAAATATATATATTTTTTTAAATCAGGTTATAATACCCGAGTCTCTTGTCTTCCTGAGAGCACAGACATTTATAAGGAGACAATTTAGCTGCCTATCTGTTTTGCAACTCTCCTGTTTGAGAACTACTTTCTTTCATGAGACCAATGTGTCAGATTTAATTTGCCATGTGCCTCCTCACAATTTACACTTTACTGTATGTTTCTCCTTCCTTACCAGCTCAGGCTGATGGGACACACTCCCGCAGGAGTAGCCATAGGGGTACATGAGCAGCTGGGAGTAGGCGTGGACGGAGATGAAGGACTTGAAGTTTCCTTGACTCTTGATCAGGTTTACCACATTCTTTACCTCAATCTCAGAGTGAGCCGAGGGCCCGTGGTAGGACTCAGAGCAGGGGTTATTACTGGCACCGGGGCCTGGAGGGAGAAAACAAACTTTAAAGGTCCAATATGTAATATATTTACTGTAATAAATCCAAAAATGACCCCAAAGCGTCATCAGATATTAAGGAAACATGCTAAGTGTAAATACTATCTTTTCTGACATGCTAATGCCAGTATTTTCTCCTTTTGAAATTTTCATTCCGTGACGGAATTTTTGTGTGTGTTTTGGCCTGTGTGTTGTTATCAACTGCCCAGTTTGCCAGGCTGGGTTGCCAGATATACCTGTAAAAATGTAAAGCCAGCCAAAGTTGGCTAACAGGTAAACATTAGCTTCAGGCTAATTTATCATGGCTACAAGGGACGGGCATTTTATGTCATTTCAACATTTACTTACTTTGAATTACTGTATATATGTTTTCAGACAAAGTTGTTCCCCCCTAGTACACAATCTAGTACGACAACAACGTTATACAACACAAAGTACATGAGAAGCGTTAACTGTCTTTTTCTATACTGACCACCAAAGCCCGCATCCCAGTTCCTGTTGGGATCAACTCCAATGCACACGGAGCCTGGGTTCTTGGAGCGAGTCTTACGCCACATACGGTCCTGTGCATCACACAGTTTCAAGTCAGTCAAGCACATAACTGCAAGTATGGACAGTTGTCATGTTTTTTTTCTTAGGATCTAAACTGTAAACTGGTTTATATCAACCATGTTTTCCCTCTCAAATATTGACATCAAAATAATGTGTTTTGGTAAACACAACATGAAAAAAACAAGAAAATAAGAGCAAAGATGTAGCAGGTTTTACTAGTCCAAAATGTGTCCATTGAATGATAGTAACATACATTGGAGTGGGTGTAAGAGTAGCCGTCAGGGTTGGCCAGGAGCAGCATGTAAATGTCCATGGTGTTCAGAAGGGAGGTCAGGGAGGCGTCGGTACCGTAATCAGTGGCAATCTAAGCAACACAAGGCTTTTATTTTATAGAAATTACATTCTCAAAAAAAGAAAGCAATCTTGCATATCTTGTGCAGTATAGTTGACAGTTTTATCCAGAGTTAACAATGTAGAAAACGGATAAACGGTTATTTACTAGAAAAGAAGGAATCCATTTAACACATTTTGTTGAGTCTAGAAACAAGAATATCAGACGTATCATTAAACAGCGTGCATCTTTTGTGGAAAAAATGTAGATATTGATTTCTTGTTACGTTATTATTATTACGTTGGTAATTATTTTCATTATCTATTAATCCGCTAATTAGTTTTTGGAATCATCATTTTTACTGTAAAATGGAAATTTTTGTTGATGCTCTTATTCAAGGCAAGGCAACAGGAAATTGACTGAAATTATTAATCAATTATTAAAAAAAAGCAAATTACTGTTAATCAACTAGTCATTTCAGCTCTAGTTATAGTAATAAGACTTCTTTTAAATGCATCACTAAGATCTTTTTCTTCTGGCAGTTTCTTTTTACAGCCTCTGGATGAGATCTAACACATTTGAATGAAATCACTCAATCTATCGCTCAAACTCGTCGACATGTTGTACCTTGTTGGCTGTCCACACTCCGGTAGCCTGAGACACCCATTCTCTGGAGTGGATACCTGTATCGATCCAGATGGCAGGACGCTTGTTTCCCCCAGTACTGAACTATAACATGATCAGAATCAAAACTCCAGCTGTCATAAAAATGGATGAAATTATATAGAATATAGGTGTGGTGTGTGTGTGTGTGAGGTATGTCCTACCTTGAGAACATACATGGGCCTGTTCTCGTACGATCTCCCAATGTCCTGCTTGGTGACGAGTTTAGGGTACTGAGCCACCAGAGTGTCCATCCAGCTGTAGATCTGTATGGGAGACAAGGTATGTCATTTCAATACAAACGAGGAATGTATGATACTAAAGAAAAATACTTTAGGTGTGCTGTGGTTGACAATAAATTGATTAGTTCATGAAACGTCTGTATTTACATTACATACATTACATTACATTACATTGCATTAGACCACCATTGCCCAAAGGAAAATGATCCAATTTCTGATGACAATAATTATGAAAAAGTAAATCTTTCTGGTTTATTTTATCATTTGTCATCCTCACGTTTAGTTTACCCCTGTACTTGACAAATTTCCAAGATGTATTCTTTTCTTTTCTTTTTATCTATGTACCACACTGGTTACCCTGATGATCTGACATTTGCGGTTAACTGACTAGTCAACTAACTGACATAAATAAATGTGTGTGTGTCTGTGTGAAAAAAGACCAACAATGGTTTCTTTACATTTGTGGCTCTGATATACAAATTCTACACTTCACTCAAGTACAGTAAATGTACACTATAGGTACATATATACAATATGCAAGTATATTTTTGAGGTACTTGTACTTGACTGTTTCAATTTTATGGTACTTCATACTGTACTTATACGCAACAACATTTTGGAGGCAAATATTTTACACATTTATTTTAAAGTTTAGTTAAAGATTTTGAATGTTTGATGTATTATTATGAATTAAGCTACCCAGCAGTATATAACGTCATTAAAATGAGCTCCACCCTCACCAGTTGGAACATGTACAAATGCATCACTAATTAATATCAAGTACTATATATCTTGTTTTCTGAAATGCTCCATTCTTTATAATAAGTATTTAAACTTTTCGGTCCATTTTGAGGCTAATACTATTGTACTTTTACTTAAGGAAGAGAGTATTTCTACACTGTGGTTTTGCTACTTTTATTCAAGTAAATAATCTGAGTCCCCCACTGTCTATTTGTCGTCAATATTTATATGAAAACCGATTTTTGGTATGAAGTGGAGATGAGTTAAGTGTGTGTGGTGGGTCTTAAAGATGGGTTTCTCTTATCTGGAGAGTCATGAGTAACTTGTGTGTTTGTAAAAAAAAAATAACCTACAGTCTCCAGACGATGATAAGCTCCAAAGTTGAAGCTCCTGGTGCTGAACTCGTTCATCTGGTTCTCCTCCATCTCTGCTTTCTCCTCATCGAGAAGCTCCTGAATGTGACACGCAAGAGACCTCAAATTCAGTGTTGTCATAGGTTTTGTTCTCAAAATATAAAAAGAAAACAAGACACATAACCAGAGACACTTTTTAGATTATATTTGGAGGATTTTATACCTGAAGGTTGTTTATAATGACAGAATAATGGATGTTGTGGGCAATAAGGTACTCCGTCACAGAGCTCACACTGGAGCGGGGCACTCGGATGTCTACAGGGTGCTCAGCAGAGACCGGGTGGAGCCAGAAGTCCAGCTGGGATCAGACAGGTAATGATAAGAAATCACAGATTGGACTTTAATACTTTCTCAGTGTCGTATCTCATATCCTCACATAGAGTCAGTAAGCATGAACACATCACTCCAGTTTTAGGTGCCCTTCAATAGAACTGATCTTAAAGTTTATTGTTCACTTATAAAGCCATTGAGCCACAGTGCATTATTGACCTCTTAACCATTTTTGAATCTGTGAACTTGGTTCATCTTATTGCATTATCTATCATGGAACTCCAAATCTCCAAAATCCACGTTGAGATAGTGCAGAAGTTTGGAGACATAAAGTATCAAAGTATCAAATCACTAGAAAACTTCCCAGAATGAATCTAAATGATTACTTTAATTAAAACCTGTTGCTATCAAATCTATCGACATTTATTTATTGTACTTGCTTGCTTCTTAATCTGCATTAATTTATGTCTTGGAGGAGCAGCAAATATTTAATAATTTGAATAAAATGAGAGGAAAGGTTATTCTCTGGATTTTTGTTATGGTTGCAGCACAAAACAGAAGAGCCTCTGAGAGTTTCTGACTTTCTGACTCAGTTAACCTTCAATCCACATAAAACCTCTAATGGATTATTTTAATTTGAACTTGATTTGCCATTTGTACTTCTGGGAGGTTCAACACAAACTGTTTGGCACAAACAGCTGCCAAAACTTGAGCTGCGTAGTTTGTACTGTTTACCCAATGCAGAGAGAGAGAGAGAGAGAGAGAGAGAGAGAGAGAGAGAGAGAGAGAGAGAGAGCGAGTGTGTGTGTGTGTGTGTGTGTGTGTGTGCGTGCATGCGTGTGTGTGTGTGTGTGTGTGTGTGTGTACCTCCCACTCCTGTTGATTCTCCAGAGCCTGCAGGAGTTGGATCTGTTCCTCAGACTGCACATTGACCCTGATGACCTGATCTCTGGAAGAAGAAATTCATTTCAGAGTCATTATTATTTATATTTTAGGTTTTTAGTTGATGCTCTTATTCAAGGCAAGGCAACAGTGAGTTCGGCAGCAGAGGAAGATTGAATTCACTGCTTACCAATGTAAAAAGCAATTAATCGTGCAGAACACTTGGTACCTAGACCCATGATTCCCACTCCGATCCCTTTGATACGACTCTTATTATGATTTAATCTTTCTCTAAACAAAACACCTAGTCTGCCCGTTGAACACAAATGTACTTGGGTAGTTATTTGACATGCTCGTTGAAAGGCATCGAAGGGAGGGAAAAACACCTAATCAAGTCTCTAAATACTTTTATTTAATCTCCTAAACTAAATGGCAAACTGAGGTTCATGGACACCAAATTAAGTTTATTCTGGTGTAATAGTTATTTATTTGTCTGAGCAAATGCACTTTATAATTCCAAAAACACCCTTTCATGTTTTACTGTGTTAAACATTTTCTCATTAAATTTCTGGAGCAGCAGCAAAGTTTACACTCTGCATCAAAGCAAGTTTGGGTTTATTTCTATCTTTCCTGACTATTGGAGATGGTTGTCAGATGCCACAAATATCAATTGGAGGGCCCCTTTTTATATAAAAAAGATTTTGGTATTCTTGAATAAGAATCAAAATCAGAAATGGGTGTATTGTCACATGTTTTCAAGTATTTTGCTAGAGAGAAATGCAACAAAACAAGTAATGCAAAAGTCAAAACTCATCATGAAATGTTATAATGCAAAACATAAAATACATAAATAAAAAACATGACATATATCCGGTAAAAGAAGAGGATGCAATGTGCAAGATATAAGTAAGAAGAAAAAGAAAAGATGAACAAACAAAAACATTCTGCAGAGTAAAGTATTGAAACCCCTGGCTGGCTTTAAAAAAATGTCTTTATATATCCTTTATAAAATAAGAATCTTAACGACGTCTGTATCAGTTACACCAAACACAAAAGCTATGAATTTCAACATGAGAGGCAAGCTTAAAAAAAACAAACAGATAAAACCACAGTGCATGTGTGTTTTTGCAATGTGCACAGATGAACTTACCCAATGAAGACCCTCTCAGCTGTGGCCGCAGCCACAACCACCAACAGCAGCCAGAGGCCTCTCATCTCGTCTGTATCTCCGGACTGTTGAGTCGGGCCTCTGTTTCTCTAGTCTCTTAATACCCTCAGGTGACAGGTGGTCTGTTCCCGTACTCTGCTGATAATCACGCAGCACTCCTATCTGGAAAAAAAAAGCTATTTTGAGTGACGAACTTGCTGATTAAGCTTTGTTTTATTTGTTTGGTGCTCAGCTGCAGATAGTGGAAGTTTCCACCGATTCTTTCCTTACTTAAGTCAATTAGTTACAAGTGGTAGAAGAAGTATTCAAATCCTTTACTTCAGTAGATGTACTAATACCACTCTGTGAAAATACTGCACTAAAAGTAAAAGTACTGCATTCAAAACTTTACTTACTACTTTAGCAAAATGTACCTATAGTATGAAAAGTAAAAGTAGGCATTGTGCAGTAAAATGATCCAGGTCATTCTTGTACTATTAAATTTGATGTTTCTGGATTCATATTACTGCTTCATTAATGTGTATGTTGCATTTTGCTGCTGTACAGTAGATGTTTAAGGTTGTGCTAATTTTAACTCCTTTCAGTATCCTCAGATCATCATATGTGTGTAGTGTGGCTGTCCTGTGAGAACCACGTATCTCTTCAAAGTCAGCTTTTCATGAAAATCAGCCCTGTTTTCAACTTTGCGACGATGCATTTTCCAGCGGATCCAAGAGGCTTTTTAAAGACTTTAGCTTAAGAAGTAGGAACATATGTGCATATAGCTGCTGTAAATGGGAAATAGATTTGATGGGTGGGTCAGGCTATAGAGGTCCAAACTCCAGCAACACTTTTAGTATATAAAACAACTTTATTTTATGACCATTTTATGAAGGCCACAACATCAGCTTGTGGCCTTCATCAGGGTGTTACAACAATAATGTTCTATATACTACAAGTGTTGCTGGAGTTTTTACCTCTTTTCTCCATGCACCTTGGTAGTAGAGGAAGTTGTGCCAGAAACCTCCACTCAGGGTAAGGCTATAGGCCCCTTAGCTTCAATAAAGGGAAATCTTTTTTTGTTATGTTACAAGATAGTGTACTTGCAACAGTTTGACATGACAAAGTCCGCTCCATAAAGAAATACTTTGGTGTAGAAGAACTTGACTGGCCTGCAAAGAGCCCTGACCTCAAACCGATCCAGCACATTTTGGACTGATCTGGAAATCCGACCGCGAGCCAGACCTTATCACCAAATCAGATTTTGACTTCACTAATGCTTTGTGGCTGAATGGGGGCAAATCCCTGCAGCCATGTTCCAACATCTCGAGGAATGCCTGAATCCAGAAGAGTGGAAGCCGTTATAACAGTAGCCTAATGAACGTGCATGTGGACACAGTAGCCAGTAGATGGCATTGCACTACCAAACTTCTACAGTATACAGGGTATCACGCAGTAATAATACACACCATTTATGGTTACAGTGAGTGACATCAGATTCCAGCAGGCTGGAATTACCCCGAATCTTAAATTATTGATCACCCAGTGAGGGTTTTTTGTGTTATTATTAGAGTTGGTGAATACGAGTGAGTGGGGAACTACTTACAAAACTATACATCATGAAGACTAGAGCTGCAAGGGTTGGTCAATTAACTATTTTGATAATTGATTAATTGTTTGAGTCACTTTTCAAGCAGAAATACCAAACATGCTTGCTGGTACCAGTTTCTTATATAGCTTTTTGCTTTTCTCTGTTTCATATAATTGCAAAATGAATATATTTGGGTTTTGGATTGTTGGTCGGACAAAACAATACGTTTGAAAACAGCACCTCGGGAAATTGTGATGTTCATTTCGAAGACAAACGAGTAATCAAGAAAATAATAGGCAGATTCATCTTTAATGGAAATACTCGCTAGTTGCAGCCATATATATGATATTATTCAATTTAATTACAGCTTAAAAGTATACGTATGTTTCTTATTATAGACTTGAGAAATTAGCTACAGATCAGTGACTACATTTTCAAACACAGCATACTACAATTGAACACCCAGTCAACCACATATACGTAGTGAATGGATAGTATATATCACATGGTTCTTGAAATATGTGTTAACCATTACACCAACTTTTCGTACTTGATAATGTAGTAAAAGGGAGAGTGATAAGGACACAGTCTACTGTCCATCCCCAGTGGTGCGAAAACAATCATATTTTATGACTTGTTAGGATTTTAGGTTTTGTATTTATTCATCCTGATATCCGCTGGCTAATATCAGAATGTGCATCACACAGCCTCCCAGCTCCCACCAGCTGCTGTGACACCCTGCAAAACTATTCTCTACCCTCAGAATTAATAAAAAGAGGGTTTTAACATGTCACTTCAATTTATTTTCACTCCCAAACAATCCCATGAGACAAAGTGGGAAGGGAGAGAGGGTTTAATAGGAGTGGGAGGCTGCAGGTGACGTGGGAGTTAAGCTGGGGCTTTCCATCCTTCTCAATGTGGAAATTATTTATCGCTATTCCTGCTGTGTGTGTCTAAAAGTTTAATGTCGCCATGGAAAGTGGCTTTACATGCAAATGTGGGTGTAGAGTGTGTTTTTCCCTCCCCTGTCATTTGCCTCTAAAAGCTATATGAACAAGGCACCCCCTACTAGCTTGTTCCACATGACTTCCTCTGCTACACTATAAATAGATCCATTTACATTGCATTTCATGGCTGAGCTCTCTCTCAATATTTCAGAGGCCCACTAGTACATTGACCATTAATCATTTATTGCTCACTTGTTCATCTCATTTTGCACATAGCTTAGACATTACAGAGCGTGTGCCAAAACACAATCAGTTGTTTTGATCTGTATTTTAGATTTTGTTCTGTCAATAAAAACTGCTGTACGAGAGAGAAAAGATGATTTGGTGGTCAAATGACAGAAGCAAGGAGAAGTCAGTCAACGGTGACTTCCTTTTGTAAGGCAAAAATCTTTCCCATAATTTTAGATATCAGCCTTAAAGTGTTCTCAATTCGTTCCTTTCATGACTGAGCACTGAAGTTTAACTGATGCACCAACTTTCCTTCATCCTGAGAATAACTTTCAACATTGGGTGTGAACAATTGATATAATGAGAGCAGAGTGAGAGCCAGGAGGTGACATTTTCTCTCACTGGTGAAAAAGTAAGAGTAAGACCTCTGATTTAAAATGCATCGTGACATGCGTCTGAACTTTTTTTTTAACTATTAGCTTATCATCTGCCTCTTGTATTGAATAATGAATGTTGGCTGACGCTGTTGAGGCTACCAAAATGATCTTTGATTCTGAGGGACTGACACAGGATGTTGATATTTTAGATTGCCATTACCATAGTTTACACATCAGTGCTGATCATATCTTCACAATTATGTTTAGCAAGTAACAAATAATTGTTTAGCTCTGTGAGAAAGACATTTCAAAGCAAGCATTTCACTTTCTTTGAAGAAAAGTAACAAAACAAGCTGGAGTTCAAATTCGGCAGTACCAGGAGGGTTTAGTCGGGTCAGGTCTGAAAGGAGCGGCTATAGGGTTCGGGTTTGGGTCTTAGTTTAAGCCCCATGCAGAACTCTAATAGTGACTCCTTTTAATATATATATATATATATATATATATATATATATATATATATATATATATATATATATATATATATATATATATAATATATATAAAATGCTTTAATATTATTCAATTTAAGCAGTTATACTTATACCAAGTGCTTAAAAGGCAGCTCCATTTGTAATTGTAAATTTGTTAACATTGGCAAACCTTTGTCTAATGTACAAAACAAACAATCTAAACTCAAAATCCAACCTTTTCATTATGCTGCTTTGTTGACAGTATTTCGCATTCACATTGGCTTTGTTAAAAATATGCATTCAGGCGTTTACACTGATCTGAATAAAGATTATATAAGCTCCGAAACAGAGCCGCGTCTCGAGAAAATCCTCCATGGCACTGTCACATTTGCATTTTCTATTTCTGCCAATTGAATCTTGATAGAGCTGTACATCTGTGCGACATCACAGACGCAGAGACCGGGCAGGCTTGTTTCTAAACTATATGAGACGAGCAGTGAATGTTAACCGTCCCAAGGCGCATATTTTAATGCTGAAAATAAGCGTTTTACCTCTTTAATATTGTTACATCTGTATACTCAAGTTGACATGTCTCCCCGAAGCGTTATTATGGAACCCACGCATAGACAGTATATAAGTTGGACCAACAGATCCCGTGTCTCTGGTTGGAAACCAGTGAAAGATAGTAGAAGCACTTTTCCGGTGATGGCTGAGCGTTACTGTGCATCCTCCAACTGAGAGAGACGACGTAAATGTGACGTGAGCAACGTGTCTGAAAGTTGGAAGTCTTCTGGTAGCTGTGCCAAGAGAAATCTCAATCATTCCCAATCTTGCAGAGATGGACAGCGTAGGTATATGTAAGGAGATAACAAGCACAGGCTAATTATTGCTAACTAAAGTGCTAGTTAACGTTAGTAATTAAACGTAAACAGCTATTGTAAGTCAAAACTGCCTGCGAGAATCTCCTGTACTATACGGTAATTCCTCTACTATGCGACAGTAAGTCGCGTGGTTATGACACAATCGTTAGCCTATTTTTACAAAAACGTGAGATACAAGGTAGGCTAATGGAGCCTTTTATACATTGTCGTGTTTCTTTAGAAATAAACAATGGACAAATAAAGTCTTTAAAAGCTTCAGATGTAAAGTTATACACTGTCAAATTGACGTCAAAATAAATGGCACTCAATGGAATGCTAACGGCGAGTGAGTGCTTGCTAGCATCAAAATGGCGCCATAGGAGCTATGCATGCCAGATGTTCGCTTACCCCCTTGAACCCACGCAACTTCTAGGAAAGGCCCGCCCTTCCATAGCATTCACACACTACTATTGGCCAGGCGTCCATGCTTACGCAAGGTAATGTAACCCGATTTGTTCAGGTCCTATCCCCTGACTAATCGACTATCCTAACCTTAACCACTCAAGGTCAATGCCTAACCCCAACCAATCGAGCTGCTTCGTAGGTCGGAATAACTCGTTACCTTCCGACCTACCCTTCCTGTCAACCATCCTAGCTTACAGCAGGCTGACAAACTGTCCTTTGGGCTGTTTAATCCTGTCAAGATTCCAGCAAACATTAGTCTGTTTTTATTTTTGCAAAAACAGCCAAACTGCTTCACAGAAATCCTTACAACACACCGTGCATCAAAACCCTCTAAATTTGTCTCATCCTTTTTTTAATCATCATTACACATGATTGGATGATGGAATACTTCATTCTGGGTCTAACTCTCAATTATTGCATCATGCCTTAAAATGTATTTATTATGTAATAGTCTAAGAAAAGACCAGAACAGCCCAGGAAGGCCTCAGCGTGTGTAAAAATAGAATGGCAGGCACAAAACGATCTGACTATATTTAGCAACACCCTCCCCATCCACTTCTAAGAATAGCAGGAGATATTTCATATTCATACTAAGAAGACCATGCCTTGTACTTGCCAGAATGTTTCTATCCCTGTCCTCTCTGACTGGAGTGGACAGATGCTGCCTTCTGCAGGGTTGGTGAATGTTTGTGCTGCTGGCTGCAGGCTTTTTGAGGTGCATGTCATCAAAATTGTACACACTATTCCTTATTCCATTACTTATCGCCACCTATTTCAGTGTGCAGGCATCTCGCAGCTTGTAAGAGGGAGCGAGGGAAATAAAACTGGCAATAACGGCAGCTCGGAGACTCAAGTAGCTCACCGTATCGGCTCAAGTGATATTAGATTCATGCTGAGCTTGTTCAAGTCTGCTTTATTGCTTTAGATTCTCAGTGCCCAAGGCAGGTGGATCTTGTGTTGAGAAAAGGTGGGACGTGTTATTCCCTGAGAGGTGCATATTAGAAAGTAACATTTTTTAGGCTGGATAAGATAATCTAATTTGAGCTGTGTAAAAAGGATTAATCAAATCGTTTTACGGGAAGCTACATCTTTGAAAGATATTATCTGCCTTTATTTAGTTTGATTAGTCATTGTAAGATCTATGTAGATTGGCCATTACAGTATCCTCTTAGATGAAGATAGATGTGCTTTTATGTGCATTGCTTTTGGTTTTAGTATTTGCTGCTTGTGTTACTATTGTTTGACCTCAATGCAGTGTTTGATACCATCGATCACACCATTCTTATTAAGAATAGTTGGGCGTTTGGGAAATATGCTTATACCATCTCCTGCTGGGAGGTAGATGAGGTCTGTTAATGATAATGCTAGAGATGATTTGATTAGATGAGAGGTTATATATCATAAAAATGACAGGTTAGGTACTTGATTATTTTTTGTCAATGCTGGTTGCCTGGCAACCTCACAGTGATGACAAGAGGTGCTGGATTTTGTTACTACCCAAGCTAAGCACCGGCTGGCTCTAGCTTCATATTTAGTGTACAGACATGAGAGTCGAATCAATCTTCTCATCTAAATCTCAGCAAGAAGTTGATAAGTGTATTTTCCAAATTGTTGAACTATTCCTTTAACAGACGACAGTAGTGGGCTTCTTCGCACTATTCCTTTAACAGACAACAGTAGTGGGCTTTTTCGTGGTACTGCTCTAGATTGGTTTTCTTCATATTTAACCTACATGAAATACTTTTTGTTGGCGAATTTACTTGCCAAACTGCTCAAACAGGGAGTACCACAAGGAACAATTCTGGGACCTGTTGTATTTACTCTCTGCATGCTACACCTACCTATTATCCACTACCACAACATCTCTTTCCATACCTTAGTATGGAAAGTCAACTGACATTAACAAGTGGGCTTCACTCCTTAGCTGCTTAGATGATGTAAAAGACTGGATGTGCCATAACATTTAAAAATCAAATCCTGACAAGACAGAGGTCCTGATTATCGTCCATGAACGCATTAGTTCAGTCACGTTTTATCCACTTAGAATACCGATAATTAGAAGAAAATGTGATAAAATTGTGTTATTTAGTACCACAGAGAGAATGATGTGCTTTTATACCCACATGCCTCTATTATTGTGAGGATTTGCTTGCATTCGAGCTACTGAACAGCACGAAATTGTACAAAATTCAGCAGCCAGACTACTGACCAGAAAAAAAGACGTTTTTCACACATCATCTAATTTTGGCTTCATTACACTGGCTGCCAAAATCATTTTAAGCTACAATTAATCACATACAAGGCCTTGCATGGCCTAGTGCCAGTGTATATAACTCATCTTCTGATCCCTTAGTGTCCTAAAAGGCCTCTTAAACTTTGAACTGTTCCCGAGGGTAGGTGACGTGATCAAGGAGCTACACAAGAGAAGATTATTATTACGTCACTAAGTCATAATGCAGTTTTAGCATCCCTAGCAACAAATACAACAGATGTCCAATTTGGTTGTGATTTGGGGATATAACAACTTACCACGTTTTTGATGTATGTGTTTGTGTGTGTGCGTGTGTGTGTGCTTAAAGTTTCTGATTATAGCTTCAAGTGGGAGGCAACCATAATAATATAACTAAAGATGAAGTTAAAAGTCATATGCAGATAAACAGTGCAGTGCAGATAGCAATGAGAGCTCATTAAAATCTTAGACAGGACTGGAACTAGGAAGAGAGAAGTCTGCTGGTCGTAATTAGCACACTGTCACAGCAGCCCACGCGTTTAGCATGTCAGATCACGTCCCAACAGTATCAACCGATTGTTTTGTTGCTATTTTGAAAGCGTGCAACAACTGTGCCAGATAATAAAGCAGAAATGCCTCAAATTAAAGAGTCGGAATGGGAATTCATAAAGACAGGAGGTGTTAGGCTGGGCTGTCTGGATTCAAGCGCAGACACGGAAAAAGGTCGGAACAGGTATTGAGGTTTATTGAACACAAAAAAATGAGTGATGCAGGTGCTGGATATCCCCTGGGGCTGAGAGCGGGCAGACAGGTGAGAAGCAGGTTCGAGAGAAGAACAAGGCTCAGACAGGCAGACTGGGCTTCCAGGGCTGTAGTGGGAATCTAGACACAAAAAGACAAAAAGTCAAAACAAGGCTTGCAACAGGTATACAAAAGAAAAGCAGTCTTCGAAAACACTGAGGCTGGCCGTAGCGAGTGTTACCACTTGGGTGAACGGACGATCTGGCAGAGACTGGTTGGAAGGCTGGGGTTTTAAAACAGGAGTGGTGATTGCTGGATGTGAATCAGGTGAACAGGAAGCCACAGGTGTCTTGACGAGGAGCTAGAGAGAGCCAGGAGCGCCACACCCACTCAGCACATGACAGACAAAAAACAAGGGAGAGGGGAGAGGGAAAACAGACAGCACCGTGACAGGAGGCTACTACACTCACACACGCAACATTGCCTCTGCATCTCTGACTGGCTGGTCAGTTCAGCAAACAACCGAATAAACAAAATATGACACACAAAACAAAAGATTCACATGAGATGCTTTTGTGCACAAACCATATCTTTTTGGAGGTCTGATTTCCTGCACAATGGAGCAGATGGTCCCATGATGTTTTGTTATTTCTGTTCTAGAAAAGCCACAAACGTTAATGTCTTGCCGCTCCACACGGTACTAAATAATGAAGCAGAGATTCCATAAAATGTGATCGCACAAAGAATGTCAGTGTCATATAATGTAAAAAGTGAAAGGGCTTTGAGGAATCCTTCAACCGTAAAACTCCGGATGGCTCAATGAATGAGACACCTCTGTAAATGACGGCACTTCCACCAATGTCTGACTGCTGTCGTTATGTGAAAACTTCATGAACCCAAAACCCTTTGGATGAACTAGAAAATCCATGTGAATTTAAATACAGACCCCTTTTTATTAGTTCCTAAAACACTGAGATTTTGAGGATAAAAAAGTTTTCACCAAAAAGAAACACTTTAAAACTGACATCTGTTTACTTCTCTGCATGTTGTTGATATCTCCAGCAGCCGGAGGTAATCAAATGATGCTTCACCTGGCAGAGTTGTTTTGTAGGTGCCTTCCTGTTATTCAAATCAGCCTAAATGCACTAACTAGTGAAGTGCACTACTGGACTTATACTAAAGATTTTGATTAATGAATATACAAAGATTGTAATTTGTAGTATACATGCTGGCATTTCTCGGGTACACAAAATCCACATACAATGCAGTTGGAACGCACTTCATACTCAACTTTACATCATACGTATGAATAGTATCTTAGTATGCAATTTTGAACGCAGCCATGTTGTTGTCTCTTTAATGGCATTTGGTTGACAGTAAGATATATACTGAGGCTGCAAAAGACAACACTGATTTTGTCCTCAAAATTCAGGAATAAGAGAGGCTGCATTTCTCAGCCACATTTGAAGGAGTGTTTGGAATAAGCCTGCCAGTCACACCATTATAACGTTTTAGATCTTGAGATGCAAACTTGAAAGGTGCAATGGTGTGAAGTACATCTATTCCAGCGTGCTGGCGCTGTTTAAAAAGGTTTTACTGGCATCGTCAACCTGGGGGCTGTTTTCACTGATTATTTTTTTGGGCTTTCTGCCTTTAATTGATAGGACAGCTAGGTGAGAAAGAGAGGGGGAAGACATGCAGGAAATCTTCACAGGTCGGACTCGAACCCTGGACCACTGCGTCGAGGCATAAACCTCCAAGTATATGTGCCCCTGCTCTACCCACTGAGCCAACCCGGCCACACAAAAACAGAATTTATAAATCCAGGATAACCAATAAAGCGAGGCTTGACCTAGTCTTATCTGTGCAGCCTGGCTTGGTGTGTTTCACGAAGGCCGAGCCAGGCTGAGGAGGAGCGACTAGGTTGAGCCAGGCTGAAGTTATTCAGCTAGAAACCGTCATAATCATACCATTCAATGATTAGGCTACTAATCATTTGCACAAATTAACTGTTGTACTCTTTGCCTTAAAAGTAAGAAGAAGATAATGTTACTCAGGAAATTTACCATGAAGATCAATTTTCTATAGTGCTAGAATATGATGCATAAATCTCTTTCACTCTGTTTCTCCCTCTCTCTCTCTCATGGGCTAAAATATACATTTCCTGAGTCATATTAACTTCCACTGCTCGCTTTTAATGCAAAGTGTACAACTGTTCATTTTTGTTTTTCATGCACAGCACTTTATATGTTGCCCTTAGTAACAGACTTCATTTAAAACACATTTGGCAACTTCATCAGTATCTCAAGTATCTCAACAACTGCTGTAATATTTTCATCAAACTTCTAACAACAATATGAACAGCAGTCTTCATACAGCTATATAACAGTAACAATGTCACATGAATAATTATAAAAAATAATTCTGTCATGTGATATTCTATTGCTCTGTAAAGCACATTGGTCAGCTTGTCTGTATAAATAGTGCTGTATAAATAAACTTTGACTTGACTTGACTAATGGTCAAAACTTTAAATAATAACAGTTAACTGAATATGGAGCTGGAACAGTGACAGTAAACTGATGTATTAAAAATAGAAATTGGCACTGAAACAACAAGTATTGGCACTGAAAAATGTTCAACTGTGAGTCCGTCATCCTCACAGATGCCTGGAATGACCTTATGGCCGCATATCTGCGATGGCTTCGACAAGTTCACCTGCAGCCACCAAATCTCAAGTAAGTCAGTTTACTTCTGCAGGTTTAATGTTAACTTTTAATGGACGTTGTGCTGTTTTGGCAGATGTTAGCGGGAACACAAGCTAAAGTTAATGATAGCCGAACAGCAATATGCCCCTGTTGTTTTTTTAATGCAGGCTGATAACAATAAGGTAAAAGCACTGCTGAGTGAACAGAAAAGGCCCCAGGATTAATAAATCCTGGCTGTTAGCCTCGTCGGGACCAGGCTAGCTGTACAGAATAAATCTCCATGGTAACTTAGATGCCTCTGCTTTTGTGAAACCGAGTCAAGGCTAAATTGAGCCAGGATAACTGGGAAATCCTGGCTTAATCCCTTATCTTGGTTTATTGAAATAGCCCTCAGGACAGACGCCTGTCCTCTCTACCAAGAGAACATTTTGTTTTTTGCGTTTTACAACAGACCACCATACAGATGAACAATATCTTTTTTGGCCCAACATGAGTTTTAGTTTAGTTTCTTTTTATAGTATTGTGATATTCTGAGGATCCAGTAATCTACCAAAAAACAACAACAAAAGGTTTGATATGAATATTTATTTAAAGATTTCAATTCTTACAGAAATAGTCATTTTAAATCAATCTTCAGTGGCTTTCATATTTCCTATTAGAACAGTAAAACCTGTGCTGTCATACAATATCACTGACCTCAAGCACTGATTTTAAGTACATATTATGCATCAATGGACAAATAATTATTGATTAGTGTAATCACAAGCATCATGCAGAAGCCATGAATCACTTTTAAGGGCTAATGGAAAATAACAGTTGGATTGATACATTTTGGCGGATGAACTGTTTCAGTTTATGATAAAATACAGATCTGTAGTAACTTTAAACATGGCTGTATGAGGCTGGACATTATTCTCAGCTGGATGTTTCAGTCCCTTTGCTGATATTCCAGTTTTTTTCTCTGTACCAATCATTCTCCCTCTTATTCAAACCTCTTCAAACACTGGGTCTGAGAGAACAATGTTATGAGATGATGTCTGATGATGAGTGGCTGTGCATGAGCGTACGAAAAAAAGAAGAAAACAAAAAAATCAGTCTTAAAAAGAAACATCTGAAGGCATTGCACAATTCTAAGATTGATCAGTGAGATTTTTAAGGCAAAAAGTTGTCTAAAATACTCAATAACACAAGAAGAGGTCAATTCTTGTTTTAATCCCACTGATGCGTCTCTGTTAGAAAAAAAAATCAACACATGCAAACTTAATGCATGCTATAAAAAACATCAGAATAAAACAGGATATTCATCACGCGCATTCATTTAAACCACTCTGTTAATATTATAAGGTACAGTAAACAACTTTCATGTTGTATGTGTGAAGATTACGTGGGCGTTCATATGGCCTGGCATGCTGACACGGTACCGCCTTGGCAAAGTGACATGGATGCAACAATGAGCGGTGGGAGGGAGCGAGGTGTAAGCCTACTTCATTAAAGCTTGTATGTCCACTCTGGTAGCCAGGGTTGTTGTGGTTGTATTTGTTGGCCTTGTAGTCTCCTACACAGTAAATGCTTTTGATTGCCACTCCTACACTGACAGCCTCAGAGGAACAATGATTTCACACATTGCAGCCGCACGTGACAAACCCATCGCTTTATGTTTAGATTTAAACTCCACTGGGAAACTGTGCTAACAGCATTCATATCCTCGTCCTAAGGGATAATCCGTGCGTACCAAAGAAAAAGATCTACATACTGTTATACCTACGCTGTACATCACAGAATAATATGGTAGTCATGTAGTTAGTTTGATATAGCTTTGTAGTCATCTGGAAAGAGTTCCTCAACCCCTTGTGGGACTGACCTATTTATTATTGTTTAAAAGATTTTGTCAAATTAAAAAATCAATTGACTTTTTGTTAATCCCCTCCTTGTCAAATAATACCTTAGCAACCATAACTCAGGCCTGTCAAGCTTTGGATTTCTCCACATGTTGAAGCAGTGTGAGATTGGCTGTATTAAGAGTGATACGCCACTTTTCTTTTAGATTATTTTTTGGGGGTTTTACCTTTATTATGAAGTGACAGTGGATAGACATGAAAGGGGGAGAGAGATGGGGGGTGACACGCAGCAAGTTGGATTCGAACCCGCACCGCTGTAGGACTCAGCCGCCCCAAGAGTGATACTCCACATTTTAAAGAGTTTGGAGGAGGGTTATCTTTTTTTCAGCCTTTCCAAAACCAAAAACAGGAGCAAAAGTGTACGAAATGTGAAAATGGTTCATTTATTTGAGCTTCAAATCATTAACCAGTCCAGTTAACCAGCTTCAAAGTTACAGTATCAACAGAGCTTTACTTATACAGTGTAGCCAACATCATTACCAACTAAATTAGGTTTTGGGGTTACAATTAGACTACAGTCCAGCAACTGCAACAGCAGCAAAACAGGGTTATGTTAGAATGACATAACAGTCTTATCCTTTCTTTTTCTTTATCATATCCATTAGCATTAACTAGCTCTACACTGCAATACAAGACAAATACTTTTTACGTTTCTTCATTTCCATGTTAGCTACTTGGATCATCAACTGGAGAGGATGCAATTTTTTTGCCTGTGACCTATTAGCTTTAGCTTTAGTCTTTGAGCATCATGGATGTCAGCAATCAAGTGCATACGTAAGACCCATTTTACAAGATTCTTGTTTAAAATCAAGTCAGCTGTAAACATTAAAAGGTTGGCTGGAGCCGGCTTTCTTACAACACCTCATCAAGCTAACGTTAACGTTAGCTGCTAGCTAGAAATTGTCATTTCAGCTGGCAAAATCAACACTTATCAGGTAGAAAAGAGAAGGTTTGAGAAGTGTCTGAAGCTTAGCGAATGGCCAATTGGTTTCAATACTGTTTATCATCATTATCTAAGATAAAGATGTTGTGTTTTTAGTCACATTTGTTTGATTTTGGCCATGACCCAAGGGCGGTGTGCCAAATGTTTTTGGCTAGTAGTCTAGGATCTCTTAACAGTTTGAGACGAGTATTTCTACTATTTTCTCATGGTGCACTTTGTACAAACAATCTGGCTCATCTATGAATGTCTGGGGATTTAAATGTTCTGAACATGTTCTATTATCAAAATTAGAAATTGAGGAGATTGCACAGCCGGGGAAGAGATTTTTGCATTTTAGTTTCGAAATAATCTATGTGGAGCTGCAGCCGAGTTCTTGAAACAGAATACTGTTTATGCCATTCACAAATTCCCATAACAGCTTGACATCCTGGACCTAAAACTGTGGTCACAGGACAGGAAAATGTTGAGAAACTCTGCTTTCAAAAGTTGTTAATTCTGCGATATATCACGTCTTGGAAACCACTGTTTCTCTGAGAAAACAAGCAAAAAAAATCTTAATCTTCACTCAACCCTGGCCTTGTTATGCAAGTGTCATGCATGTTTCATATACAAATACATGTACTGGATGTACAGTGTATACGAGAATGTGGGTGTAAGATGAAATTGACGTGTCGTGAAAGTGTCGTGATAAATAAATGAAAGGCCCTGCCTTGGGTTTCAGGAGAAGAGTCACAAGAGTCCTGGCAGTTTGCTGCAAGTCAACTCTCCAGACAACAGACATACACTATACAGAATATATATATATATATATATATATATATATATATATATATATATATACATATACATATAAAAAGACTGTTCCGGCCTGATCTGATCTGATCTGGTTCAGTCTGGTGTTGTTCCAGTCCAATACCAGACTTGAGACTGTGTGCTACATTGTGCAATTCGACATCCCCGCTGTCGTACATCCCCGCAATAAAACAACAATATAGAAGAGTACAAAATCTACCAGACCACCTGTCCCAACACTGAGGAACCCTATTCAGTCAAACTGAATGACTAGCTGTTCAGGAATGAGTCTCGGCCAACAATGAGATGCTACACTTAACAATATGTCCAATTTGGGAGAAAAATGTTGCTACGGAGAATACTTGATCACCAAGTCTACTTTTAAACATCTTGCACACATGAACCACTATTATTTAACCATTTGCTTATAAAAAAATACAGGCCTGTCATTCATGATTTAAATATGAATAACTTATGTATAAACATGAATAAGGCCTGTTAGTCATGATTTAAATATGATTACAGGCCTCAGTATAAAATGTAATACTTATATCAGCAGTAAAGAAGCAGCATTACATATACAGTATATTGACCAAAACACAAAAAAGGCAAACATTTGTATAGTGTATAAATGTCTAAGAAAATGTTTAACAAGCAGTTTATAAGTAACCAGCACAGAATTAAGCATCATCAGCCAAGAAGTACTTTATAAGATGATTTTGAGGCGTAAGTTTAGAAAAAATTTGTAAACCTTCTCTTACATTGGTTCATTGACTGAATAGGGCCCTAAAAAGTACTGATACGATCTACAGTTTGTAGTACACAGAGACAAATGTATAAACGCTGTTCTTCACACATTTACACAAAAGGGCCTCTGGATACGGTGGCTGTAGCTTTTCTGATAGGAAATGGTTTGTGCTTTGCTTAAAATCACACTGGAAAGTTTTCATGTACACATTAATGGGCAAACAGCAAGGTTGCATTTGAGTTTTACTCTGAAACTTGGCTAAAAGTGACAGTGCAATGTGTCTGTTTTGGGTTTGAACATATTCCCATTTTCAAAGTAACAACTAGGTTTTGACTATCAAATACTCACCACCTGTCCTGTAGGCTCTGGAAAGTTTGTAGCTTGCTCTTTTGCAAAGCACAACAGCTCTGGTTAGCTTGGATTCACAACAGCTACAATGGATGGTTAAAAAAGGTCCATATAAAGATGTACAACCTTGGACTCCACAGAGGACTCCGTTCTCTTTGGGAAACAACAAACTTCTAGCTAGTGAGCTACACGCTAAAAATGGCAAGTTTTAAAAAGGAATTTGGATTGTGCAACAAGGCAAGCCTGCATGGTTCTTTCCAGAAATGATTGTAAAGATTTACAAGGAATATGTTTACAGCACACGTGTCAAACTCAAGGCCCGCGGGCCAAATCCGGCCCCTTGCAGATTTAGATCCGGCCCGTATATCAGTTTGGTTTCACAATAGAGTTTGGCCCGCCTAGTTGTGTGCCAAACCAAAAACCCAGGAAAGTGTTTTTTAAACTGCAATCAAAGCAGAATTTGGCAGATTTTGATGCCTTTTGTAGGGCTTCATGTCAACAAAAATGTGACAAAGAGCAACAAATTTACAAAAAGGTGACAAATGTCTGACAAAGCCACAAAAAAGTCGCAACAAAAACGAGGAAAAAAGCTACCAAAATGTCTTTAAAAAAAGTGACATGCAGTAACAAGAGCACGTGAATAAACTCTACATGTCTGGCCCTTGGTGTGATTCTCTTTTTCCAGTGTGGCCCTCTAGGAAAATTAGTTTGACACCCCTGGTTTACAGCATTTACTCTCTAACTTGGAAGTTTTGGGACCGATTGGCAAGGATTGCTGTGGACGAAATACAGACGGCGTTACACTGGTAAGAGCAAATTAACTTTAACCATGTATCTAGCTAAGTTAAAAAGCTCATGTTATGGTTAACGTTACAGTTAACTTCATTAAATATTGTATGTGCCGTTTTCTTCTGCGGGGTGCAAATCTTCCGCCAAAACAAGTTCCTTCCCGAGACTATTTTGCAGAGCCACCGACGCTGCGTCCGGAGCTTAGTGCCGCCCAAGACGATTGTGATTGGTTTAAAGAAAGAAAACAACCCAAAGTGTTTTTTTCTCCTATCCTAGAATGTATGTGTGGCGTAGCCAGATCGTACTCCACAGCAGAGAGATATGTCTGGCAATGCAAGAATTATTAATAGTTCAAATTTAAAATGAATGTTGTTGGACCTCATTGCATATACTAAGAGGCTGATTGAGGCCTTTAACCTTTGTCACACATTCATCAATCAAATATGATGAAAGAAACCTGTACAGCTATGTCGATTTCATCCATGTATTTTGCCAATTGTAGAGGGATTTTTTTTAAGGCTCTGCCACATTCTTTATCCCACCAACAAAACTCTTAGGGGCTCAGTTGTTTATTCCATCTGGGGAAAAAGCTGTCAATGACTACAACACCAAGAAACTGATCCAAAAAGGGGGGAGAGCCAATGTGGAAATCCATCCAAGTGTTGTGAATCTAAGCTGAGAACAGCTGCTGTCATCCCCGAAGTATTCAGAGCCACCTTTCAAGCCTTCAGGAGGTGAGATTTTGATACTGAAAACATTGTTTTTTTTTTTCTGGTGACTGTTCCTTTAAAGGACAATTCCGGCGCAAAATGAACCTAGGGCTTAATAACACTCGTGTGTAATCGAATGTGACCAGTTCTATTGCTAACCGCTAATTAGCTTATAATGCTAGTCGTCGGGGCATGGGTAAAGTAAAAAGAAATTGCTATTTCTATACCACTGACAAGGCTCAAAATAGCACCACACTTCCACGGTAGCATAATGAGGGTCCCTACATGTACACTGGTTACACGAATGCCGTGCAACCAGTAACCCTTAACTCTGTTAACCGGGTTATGAGAACTCCGATTTTAACTGAGGTGAGGTGTTTACATGGCATAAACTATCTTTTTAATAAACTGTCTGTGCACTTAAAAAGTTCTTAATGCTTCGGTTTGCATGTAGGGACCCTCATTAGTCTACCGTGGAAGTGTGGTGCTATTTTGAGCCTTGTTAGTGGTATAGAAATAGCAGTTTCTTTTTACTTTACCCTTGCCCCGACGACTAGCGTTATAAGCTAATTAGCGGTTTGTGATAAAACTGGTCACATTCGATTAGCATGAAAACCTATCCCAGAGAATGGTCGACTCAGTACATTTGTGTTTTTAACCCCTAGGTTCATTTTGCGCTGGATTTGTCCTTTAAGGTGACTAGCTACCTGCTACTAAACCTTACGTGTTACTGATAATTACAGGCTTTTAGTTACAATATTGTTATTCAACATGGAACTACAAAATGTGCACACTGTCAGTGCGTTTACATGCATAGCAGTAACCAGGGTATGATCTTCGGGTAATGCCAGTTCTCCCCGTATACAAGAGCGGGGAAGAATAGGAAGAATGACAGGAGTAACTCTACCTCCGGTAGAGTAGGTGGTGCTCTGCCAACGCACAACTGGCTTTTTCTTCCGGTTGACCTATGTCAAAATTACACAAACCAATCACTAAATTAGTCAAATTGAACAACTTCATAACTCTGACTCTGTAACCAGTGTCAGGTAGAATTAGCAAAGTAACTTTGTTAGCTATTTAATATTAAAGTTAGCCAATGGCCGCAGCGGGAGCTGCTCGGTCCCTCCACTTTTTTGCTGAGCCACAGCGTTGACAGCCCCGGAGATGGACAATCGGTTTAGCCATCTACCGGAGTTCACTGCTGCCTTAGCGGGGAGTAAACCAGATGGACCACAGGCTCTTTGCTGCCGATGGCCCGATGATTATGGCAATGCTGTTTTGTTGTATGGTGTCACAGCAATGACTACGACTCACAGCTGTTCTCTTAATACATCCATGCTCACAGCGCGCTGACGAATTATGTCCGGTTCAAAATGCACTCCAGCGGAGTGGGGAGGGGCAGTTGAAGCCTGCGCAGACGCTTAAACCGATCATAGCCCAGTTAAGGTGTATACAGTACATGAAGGGATACCCCGGTTACTGAAGGAGTTCTCTACCTCTGTTAACCGGGTTATGAGAACTCCGATTTTAACTGAGGTGAGGTGTTTACATGGCATTTGAGAAATCGGGGTATTGCCTTAACCCTAATATAATCTGTTTTTTTTAAACTGCATCTAAACACACTGAGTCACTTCTTTGATCCAAATGAATAGCTGGGAAAATAAAAGCATCTTTGCATTTTGGTGTGTTGATTAACTGTTTTCTGTGCACATATTCACAGTGTGTTGCTAACACAAAGGTGTGAGTAACCTGATCTGATAGCTACCAAAGTGCTATAATTCTCAACCTACAATTTGGCACATATTTTATGAAGAAAAGTAAATGTGAGAAAGGTAAAACTGTGAACTCGACAGACTGACACACCAACACTTTGTTATTTAAACAACCTTTTTTTTCCGGCAATTCTAAACAAAGTGAGAGGTAGAGAGACGTAAAACAAAACAAAAAATGCTTCTGAAGAATGTTGTTCTATTAAAATGAAAAGACACAGTCAGGTTCGGTAGTGAGATGTGTGTTTTTGACTTCTGGGCTTGGAGATCCACATTTCCAGAACCCACGGTGGACACGGTGCCTGTAAATGTTTTCTGACAAAAAAGTAAGGCTGGTTAAAGTCCCTGCTGCATTTGATTTGACCAGACTCCCAGGGAGCACAGCTTCCTTTTGAGTCAAGGCAGGTGGACGGAGCAGAAGGTAGGAGCGTGGGAAGATTTCAGGTGGGTGATGGGTTTGTTCGTAATGGAACATGGCAGTGGTGGTGAGATGGTGAAGAAGGGGTTTGTGTGGGAGGGACAAAGCCCTGAGTGCAGGACAACAGTGCATGCTTCTCTTAAACTAGCACATGCTCCATTTATTAATAACAAACAAATGTACACTCTGATGTGGCACTAGGTGCCAGAAACGTATTTTTTGTACAAAGTCACAACCTCCAGTTTCTGCAGCCGAAAAAATAGGAATCTAAAAGGTTTTCACATTGATCGGTATAAATTTCCTCCTGAAAAAAATTCTCCACTCCAGTCCTCAGTTTTGTAAACATTTATATATTGAACGACATGATTTTGTGAAAGATAGAGGAAGTGGAAATAGAAATAGCCGATGAACAGTGTTTCCAAAAAGGGCCTCGGCGGTATGGACCCGTTCGGTCTGACAGCTTCAAGTGGTCCGTTTCTGTCCTGTCCACGCTTCCTGGTGGAGGTAGGTGATCTCAGACCCCCACCAAGACCCTTCGAAACCCCCACCTTTGTCCACTAAGGGAAAAGTCCCGTCTTCTAAAAAGTGGAAGCATTACACTTAAGGTTATCCACATCATGCCTTCAGCTCATGGAAAAATCTTCCCGAAAGTGCAACATGAGAGAGCGAGCGAGGTTCGCCGTGTGCTCAATAGCTTCCAGTGAAGAGTAGGAAGAAGAAGAAGCAGAGAGAGGAGAGGAGAGACCAGTAGAGTCGGCTGGCCGGCGTTGGAGCGAGGCCTCTGCCTTTAGATCCTGCTTACCCGTCTGCAAAGGAGGGGGTGGACAGCCGGTGGTGGACAGGGGGCGTAAGGAGGTGGCAGGGGGCCGGGTTTGATCCCTCGGGTCCTCATGTAGGAAAGGAACTGGTCCGGGATTTCGGCAAGCACTTCTTTAGCCAGGCGAGCCATGCTGAGGATGTGGCTTCCCCGTCTGTCGATGTAGTCTCTGAAAGGAACAAACTGTGGAGAGGAGAGAAAACAAGGAGAGGAAGCAGTTAGAGGAGAGGAAACAAAGAGAGAAGACAAGGAAAGGAAAAAATGAGAGGAGAGGAAACAAGGAGAGCAGAGGAAACAAAGAGAGGAGACAGGAAGAGGAGATGAGGAGAGGAGGGAAAACAAGGTAAGGAGAGAAAACAAGAGAGAGAGGAAACGAGAGGAGAGAAAAGGAAACAGGAGAGGAGAGAAGAGGAAACAAGGAGAGGAGAGGATATGGTCAGATAAAATATCAGGTAAGAGAAATTAAAAGAAAAGAACAGAATGAAAAGGACGCAGAGGAAAAGATAGATATAGTTTAAAAGGAACAAGACAGCGGGAGAAAAAGATAGAGAAATGGCAAACCGAGAACAAGAGCACAGAGGAGGGTAAAGCACCATGACCTTCTCCATTTAATGATAAATCCCACATTTCTGTGAAGACATTCTGCTGAGTAACAGTCTCACAGCCAGCCAGCCAGCCAGCCAGCCAGCCATGTCTTCTTCGGGAATACTCTGTACCTGAACAATGTCCCTCTCTGCATATCGTCCTTGGGATGAGACCCTCTCCTCGTCCCCATCCAGCTCGATCATTTCTGAGGAGGGAAGCACATCGGTTACACTCTGTCAGGAGACTCCAACAGCCATGTCAAAGCTACGCTGAGCAAACACGGCATGCAGTTTGTGTGTTTTAATCTGCTGAAGCCATTAGCGTGCCACTGGGTTACATTTCCTTGGAGTGTTGGTAATGCCAAACGTGGCATGAGTACACAGAATTTGCGTCGCTGAGCGTGAAGCCATCGGGCCGTGAGTTGCACACAACCGTACACATGAAACATGGTAGAATATGTGTAAGCAGAGCCAGCGATGTGCACCACGGGGACATCATTCAACCATGCACACTGACTTCATAAGCGTGACAATTGTTGAATCCCGTTGACTTTGCGGGCTAATTGCTCATCGTGAGTGAGCTTGTTTTTACACAGGACTGCTCCGTAAATTGTAAACATGACAACACAGGAGAGAGGTGAGAAACGTGGCCATCGTCCATTAACAAAAAAAAGAAAAGCACCACCTTTAGTCTGATAAATGAGAATTTTCACATCCACTTAACCTCAGAGTCAGTGGAGGAGGAGGAGGAGGAGGAGGAGGAGGAAGGGAATTAAGGGGAAGGAGAATGGAGGAGAGAAGAAAAGAGCTGCACAAGGAAGGGTTGAACCATGTAGGAGGCGAGATAGGAAGTAGAATGAAGGCAAAGGATTACCACATGCAAATAAACACACACAAAAGCACCTGCCTACCGTCAAATTCCGCTGGTCCAACCCCAACTATTATAATTGACATGGGCAAAGACGCAGCCTGTAAAAGGGTGGAAAGAGACAAAATAGGCTCATCAAAGGCGGGGAAAGAAGCAACGCTCATTCTTTTCACCATTTGCTATCTTGAACGCCACAGGCTATAAGTGAAATACCCCCGCGAATTACTGTACTAACTAAGCTAACAACCCATAGAATGGTAGCTCAACAGCAAAATGAAGTGCTATTGTTAAGACAGACAGGGTGTGTCCAAATCCCTCTGCAGCTTGTTTCATAAAGCCTCTCGTCCGGCCAGAGTTCTAATTTCATGCATCTACAACTTTGTCTAAATCTCCCAAAGCTTGACAGCTTAAAAATTACTCCCATTTACATCTTTCCCTGCCCGGAGCTGCAGCCGCCCTGCATCGCAATATTGTTTATTAAATCTTAGCTGAGTGGGACAGCAAAGTACAGTTCGAGTGATGAAGGATGATTGAGGGTTTTTTATTGTTTCATAACTTCCAGTGGTTATTAGATGGATGCCCAAATTGCTTGAGATATGAGGGGCATGGATCTTATGAGGGGCATGGATATTCAGCGGGCTACTAAATACAGTAATTACTCTAAAAATCGTACTTTACAATAACATTACATCCCATAGAGGCGTTGGGGAGGGGGCTAGGAGAGGCTGTGTGATGCAGAGCATCAAGAGGCATAAAAAGGCATGAAAAAATTGTTAGGGGAATGACTCCCTCCCCCCCTCTTCCCTCACTCCTCTCATTAGTGAAGATGAGGGAAAGAAAGAGAGAGGGAAGCACTAAAAGAAGACAGCTTTACATATTCTTATTGTTTGCGTGTTGGTTTATTAGAATCTCCGTTAGTTGCTTCATCATAGCTGGACCTCCAGGGGTTCTCAGATGTTTGACAGTAAATTAACTGAATTAATATGAGCATACAGTACATGGACTGCTGATGTCCATGATACTGTAAATTTTTTTTTTTTTTAAAGCATACATACATACAGTACATAGATTGAGTTTATATCTAAAAGTGTACATTGACTATGGACTCCTTGGTCTGTGCCATGTCCGTGATCACGCCGTCAGAGATGATGAGCAGGATGAAGTACTGTGAGCCGTCCGTCACCGCTGACGCATACCTGGCATGGAGAGAGGGGGGGGGATGGGGAGGGGGTCAAATGAGCAAAAGAAATAAAAGAGAGGCAGACAGAAAGACGGCACTTCTTTTAACATTATATTAACATTAAAAAGGATATTCTGAGTTTTCTTTTCTGCTGAAATCTGCCTCTCTATGTCATTTAGAAAGGACACTCCGCTGATTTGACACATCAAGACCAATTAACTGGTCACGGGGAGTACTACTCAGCCTTTGAAACAGCTGTAAATTGTCTTCTGTGACTCTGGAAGAGCTTTCTAAAGTCTGAGAAAATAACTCTAAGGACGTCATCACATTATGTTGGCTTAAGCTTGGAGGCTAAACATTTTTTTTAACAGAAAGCCTGAGTTATAAACTGAAGGCAGAGTTTTAAGACATTCGGGAGGATCTACAGTAAAAAGAAGTGTGGCTTTGTGGGAATTGTAGGATCCATTGTTTTTGGAGCTTGACCCATACTCGGGACTAAAAGTCAGGATATCACCACTTTATGGGAGTATGTAATTAACTTGCTGGAGTAACCTTATATTGCACCCTTGTCTCAAATCACATTCATTGCTTCTGCAATTACCTTATTACAGTGTACAATATTAGGCTATTGCCCCTCAGTGATCAATAAAAACAATTTCATTGAGGATAATGGTCCAATTACAGTGTTAGTATTGGTGCTGTGCCCAAATAATGTATGTCATGCAAAATAAGTATGTAAGATTTTCAGAATTTAAAGCATTAAGTACATAGTTATGTGTTATGTGTTTTATTCTATTAAAAAAAAGCTGTTTTTTAACATTTTAAACAGGATGTATTGAAAACAGTATGGTTTATGCTTTAAATAGACTGATAGACCTTAGAGTCAGGTCTATTTATTAGCTCTAAACTAACACTTAAAGCAGTTTTCTGTTATGTAACCAGAGTGAAAACACTCTTACGCACACGCAGTCAAGACAGACAATTAGGAATCTGACGTGACTGTAATTTCTTTTTTCTTTAGCCATGTCTTCCTAGTTTTTAGTCAGATGCTAACTGGGATGCAAGAAAAAATGTCAGACTTGTTCTGACAATAAAACATCATCATCATCATCATCATCATCATCAGACGTGAGCGCTGAACAATGCAGCTATTCTCAGGGTGAGTGGGCGGCCGGCACACACAGTCAGTCTTGAGGATCATGAGACAAGATCTGGCAACAGGGAACGTCAGGTGGAAGTTGGAAAATACTGTACTACAAAACAGCACATTACTTTTTATCAGTCTATTTGAGTAAATTGAGAAAGTGCTTCTTACAGTTTCTGGTAGTAAATATTTAAAATAGGGGGAGAGCTTTTTATATAATTTGTTGCTCCAATAAAAATTTAACTGCACTTGAGGACCCACATGTCTCACGTTAATGGTCTTTTTAATAGTGAAGCACTTGTACGTATTTTCTACTTGTAAGGATATCTACTGTATAAGGATTCATTTACTGTTTATTTGTGAAATGGTGGGTGGTGAGACATTTACTGTTATTCACAGCACTGTTTCTTGTACTGTGTACTGGTATTTTCTATTTTGTCAGATTTCTGTGGTGACTTGTGCTGCAGCACAGCCTTAAAGCAGCCCATCAGTCATCCTGCAGACTGGTCACCTACTAAAGGACTGTTCCAGCTGTCCAAACCACCACCGTGATTATTGATTCTCTTTAGGTGATGGAGCTATTAGCACATTTATTTTAATCTCTCCCTTTGCGTCACAGATCGCTGTCCAGCAGCCCACACACATGGCTTCAATTTCCCCGGTGTGCTCCATGACATTTGCGTGTGTATCAGCCTACATGTTTCCACGTCCCTGGTTGTGATTGTAGTGGACCTACCTGGCCACATGGTTAATAACAGGGGAGAAGTGGGTGGGTCCGTAAAGACGCACAGACTTGAGACTCTGGTAATAGGCCTCCATCACCCCCTCGATACCACTGCAGTATGGGTTCTGTGGATTACCATTCTGCACAAAAACAAAGACAAAACCGTTAATAAGTGTGGCAGAAAAGTACTGAAATGTAGATGTAACATTTCTAAAGTGCTCTGAGAGAAGATTCAGACTGTCTAGCCGTAAAGATTAGAAAACCTTGGGGTGGCTCAATTTCTTGAGATACACTTGTGAGAAACTTGTTTTGACTAGATTTTACAAGATAGATAACAATAGCCATAAACGCATATAACACATATTTATGACTTTGCTCTCATAGCAGCTTGGGTATAACTAGTGGGTAGGGGCTTTGGCAAGCTGACACTATACTGGATTTGATGTGTGGAGTCAGCTTCCTAGTAAAGATCCATTGAAGGTAGAATATTTAGTGAGGATGACTTTACTTTGTAAACACAGCGCTCAAAGTTAGCCCTTCCTCTCTGACTCAACGGCCAGGGAGAGAGAGAGAGAGAGAGAGAGAGAGAGAGAGAGAGAGAGAGAGCCTACAGCGGTGGTCAAGCAAGCAAGAGAGTAAATGAAGAGAGGGAGCAATAAAAGACTGTTTTCCTATTGTTTTGCAGTGATAATTCAATATTTGTTTCTGTGTGTCTGTGTCAGTTATTCTAGTATGTTGATATTTATTTATTTATTAGAAAGATGAATCATCGCATTTTCGAGGGGGGCCTTAAATATGAGACGCTGAGGGGCAAAGTGGCGGTTGGGAATGAGAACAGGCTACACACTCTGCGTGTTGTTATTGGTTGGAGGTTAAACCACACACATGGGGCCCAAAGGCTCTTAGTTACCGCCCAGAAACGTCCCACACACAGCAAAATACAAAGAAAAGAGAAAATGCAGGCAGAGGCAGGGTCTCTGCTGATACAGACACACACACTTCTACTGGGTCATGAATGATGATTGAGAGGGATTACTTTTGTATTAGTCTATACATTGCTTTTTGATGAAAGCACTGCATATTATACCCTTTTAGTATCTCATGTCATTTAAAATTACGAAGGCCATAATTTTGCAACTATATAAAATTATGTATTTTTAATGGGGGATTTATAAGCTTGAAGAAAAGTTGATGTTTAACAGCCAACTCCAAAATGATTATCTTTGCCTACTAATCCCTGTCAGTACAAGCTTTGTTAAATCAGGGATAACATTTGCATTAATGATCTCTTTACAGCTGCTGCAACACAATTCGGCAGAGTCAAGAAAGCCTTTTGTCTTTATTAATCCCGCTTTGAACCTTTATTTCTTTTTCTTACCTTAATTAAGATGAAGACACAGGCAGGATGTTATTTTACTTGTGTACCAAAGCAAATCAAAAGTCAATGGCCTTATTCTGTTGTCTATGAGTTTGATTACACTTTAATGTCATTTCTGGAACTCTAAAAAAAGCAAAACCTCACAAGCTTTTCTCCTTCAGGATGATGCTGTTTGTCTGGAGTATATTTAGCTACTTTCCTGATTTAGGTGTTCTCTATACACCACCAGGTAACAGTTAGTTTACATACAGCGAGTCACCGTCATTGATTTAACGTCAGCCAGCTAATATTTTGAAAAATGTGTTAAATATATTCAAGGGCATTTAGAATAACTTGAATTACATCTCTGTGGTACAACCGGGATCTACTGTACAGACATTTTAACACTATGCATCAAAGTTAAAATGAAATTGAATATAGTTTGTTTTGATATTCAGAGACAGTGGAGCTAAGATGAATAAGAAGAGTACCACCCTGAAGGAGAATTTGTTTTTATACATATATAAAGATAAATATAAGATTTGATATCCCTTTATGAGAAAAGAGCTGGGATGGAATAACATTTTATTTTCAAAACAGGCTTGTTTTGGCTGCAAATTACAGGATAACAGGATTACATGCATACTCAGACATAAAAAATGGCCACCCGAGGGCCAAAACATCAATAATGCTCCAATATTATCAAAATATATTACCTATTATAAGAGGTACTAGAGGTTTGGAAGACCTTAAGGATGTTTAATCCAATTATGAAACATTTTACTTATAATTTCAGGGAAATGTCTGATTCTCTTGTTGCAGCACAACAGTAAAGAATATCCTGGGGCGAGCCATTTCACATTTTTAACTCTGCATGAGGAAGTGATACCATGAAAAGCATTGTGGTCCTATCAATTGTGGTAAGATACAATTTGTTTGCAATAGAGGTTACAAGAAGACAAAAGATGATGATAATTTCTCTTTAAATGAGTTTGTCGAAGAGAAGCTCATCAACTGGCTTCTAAAGTAAATCCTTGTTTTTAAGATGTTGAACCAGAGTTGTTGCAGTGTTTTTGTATTTCTGCAGCCTCCGCATCCTTTGAAAAACAAATATCAAAATTGATGTCTGGTTGACTGGTTTTAAGATATCCAAAAGAAACTCACAAAGAAGCAAACATTTCATTATTTAAGATACCCATATGTTTTGGGCTTTCTAATTATCTCAGTATGAAACCATCTTGACTAACTCTGCTTGGTTGAGTACAAACTGTGCACATGAGACTCCTTTGCTTTGTAAATGGAGCTTGAATAATTACGTCAGATTCAGTGGTGGCTTTCTCCCACTGCGGCTACGCAGCTGCAGCCTTCCTCTTTAAGAGCTGACTAAGTTAAATCTTTAATGGTTAGATTAATGCATATGCGCCTTGTCTTGAGGTTTGGCGCCTCTGGGAAGGCTGTTATCCAATGCTGAGCAGCTGTAATGGCTGTAAATGCCTCTGGAGCAACATCTGGAAGTGACTTTAGACCAGGGAGAGGATTATGTGTGGCTGAGGAGTGATCAGGATGTCTAGAGCCCCGAGGTACTTGACATTGGCTAAGCGGTGTGGTGTGGCTGGATGGATGGATGGATGGATGGATGGATGGGTGGGTGGGTGGAAGATGAAGATAAAAAAGATGCATGGTTGAATGCTAATGGTGTTGAATGGAGGACACAGCTAATCCAGATCCTTAATGCTTACTGTGTTATTATATCTTGATTAAATTTCCATAAAGAAATGAAACTATCTTTGTTACTTTAGTAGGACTTTGACCAACAGTACATAGATTAAAAAATAGACATGGTGTGTGTACAGCCAAAACTTAAACAGCTCATTTGGCTTCCATCACCAAAGTGTGTGCAGACTGGTTGGCTGAATTTGTTGTAGCGTTTACCACCCACCAATAAACCGTTGCCTTTACAGTAACTGGTCATCTGTGTATGAGAGTGACTTGCTACATGCTGTGTGTTTTCAGTTTACTTTACCAGATATATATATATATTTTTTACATAGTTCTGGTATAATTTTATGTTAACAACTTGTCTTGATAAACATGCAAGTTGCATGTGCGCTCACTGTGACAGACAAGCTTCCGCCAGCTGGCATTGAAGCCATTACAAGTTATGCTCAGTGCCATATTCAACAGCAGTCTGAGAACAATCCAAATTTGTTTTTATACTGCCAGTCCTAATCTTAATGTTGTTCAAATTAGCACCACATTTTAAATGAAATTTCCAAAGAAATTGTCTTTGATTTAACTTAATATTTAACGATAAATATCTAAACTATAAAATGGATTGCCATGAAATTTGGTACAGACATTAATGTTTCCTAGAAAATAAATCCCAAATAACTGACTTTTTCTTTAGTGCCAACGGCAGGTCAACATTTTCAATTATCTATGATCAAATACGTCCACATCTACCAAATGGATTAGCACACAATTTTAAACAGACATTCATGGTTCCCAGACAATGTATCCTCATGACTTTGTCCAAAGCAAAACGATGCCTATTGTACGTACAGCCTCACAGAGCTGCAAGGCTGTGGAGTTGTGTTTCATTTGTATTTTCCTACTTCCATTATTCAACATTTCAAGAAATATTAGCATTATAAGCACTGGAAGAACAGTGTCACTTCCCTGCTTTGTGCCATAAAGCAGTATTTTATGCTGTAAATCAATACTGCAACTTCCTGCCAAATCTGACCTGGTGATGGCCTCTTCTTCCTCATGGTTTTGTTTGGTTAAGGTAAATAAATGAAGAGGTATTTGCATGTTTTACGTAGGTTTATGTAGAGAAGCAGCATGTACCTATATTTGGAAGGATAAATGATTGGAAGATTTGTGTGGATAGCTGGATGTTTGGATGATGCAAATGATGGGAGAAAGTTGTTTCCTCACCAGGGCAAACTCGTGCGAGACCCGTCCGTCTGGGGGAAGCTTGGCACCAAAACCCAGTGCAGGAAACATCTTGTCGCTGTCGTAGTCCTGGATGATCTCTCCGACGGCCCGCAGTGCCATGGCGTAGTCGTTCAGCTGGTATGGGCTCATGTAATGGAGCGAGGTGGGCTGGGACGGGTTGCCTGGGACCCGAATGGTTCAACACAGTAAAACACACATCAGCATCAAACTGTAATTATGCCTGCTCCCCCTGGGCTGTGACTCATATGAAAATAAAAAGAAAGGGGAGTGGGTGGAAGGGGGTTAAAACGCAGACTGGAGTTTTAGTTACACAAACATTTCTCTAAGGCACAGCTGCAGTGGAGGCAGAAATAATCTTACTGGTTGCCTCAAACCTCAGTGGGTGGTGTGAGAAACCGCAATTTCTTTCAGTAAAGCTAAGTTACATGAAGCCACTGTTGCAATTTCGCAACAACACTAACAAGATGATGAGCTACAGTGACCTGCTGACCCTTTAAAAACTTCTCTCCCACTGTCATAAACGAATGAAATGACATGCAATTACTCAGAAATCACGCAGGATCGTCTGATAAAAAATTGTAATTTGCAAAAAAAAACTACTCTTTCTTCTTCTTTCTTTTGAAACTCAAAACGACAAACAAAGAATGACACAAATGGTAAAAACGAAAGCTACATTTTGGTTTGTCTTTCATTTTTGGCCACAACGGGGAATTAAGAACAGATAAAGATGAATACATGTAAGGAAATCCAAAAATTTTAACCACAATTCAGCTGCAGATGAATACACTTTTGATGCTCTGGTTGAGTATTTGCAGCATGCATGACAGTATATGAGGGATTTAATCAAAATAAACTACAGCTCCCATGTTCATCATAAAAAAGAACATGTTACCCAGTGTAACGTTGCATCTTTAATGGTTTATTGAACAATAGAGTGCTGCAGCAATGAGTCCTAAAATCCATAAATTAGTTAGCATATTTTCACTTCAGGGTCTCTCGTCTCAAAGTCAATGGGTTTACGAATGGGTTTTTGGTTAGATGCCGGAAATAAGGTCTGTGGTTAACACAAGCTTACGAGATTCTCACGTTTTGTTCTATGACATAAAATACATTAGTAAATATCTGCTAATGCTAGCTAATTGCTAATGAGTGGTTAAATGAGAAAACAGAGGTTGTTGGGGACATTAAACGTCATCATGCCAAGGACGTGAAATCACTTGGAAGCTATTGAACAGAAAAACAGAAACTTTATTCTTATTCGTCACATACAACTGCAGTGAAATCATTTGTGAAAATCGCTGGACAAAACGTCTCATAACCTTTTGTTTGCCACAGAGTTTATTTTCTGAAATAATCCAAAGTAAAAATCCCAATGCTTTTTTGTCGAGGGAACCAGGGCAAAACTAACTTCTGGTTGGCTAACAAAAATGCATCATCCCTACAGCACTCTGTAATGGAGCTCTATGGCTCAGAGTAGCAAGATACATCAGGCTCAGATTACACAGCCAATACTTAATACTTGTCCTTTGATTTGCAATGAATGTGTAAGGACTGCTTTGTGCAATATTATAAAAGACATGAGAAAGTTGTTATATTCTGACACAACTTCAGCATGTTCCCAATTTCCAACAAACAAACGAAATGACGTAATTATCTGCATAATATCGGACGGGGATGTGGAAAACTTATTTGATGGCAGGAACGAAAGCCACCCATTTCTCCTGTGACATGATGATGTCTCCAATATTGTATTACCTATATTAACTTACTAATCATATCTCACTAAAATGAGAACATCACTCATCTGTGAGAAGGTCTTCTGTGCAGAATTGCTCGTTTTGCTTGTTTTTCATTAAATTGTTGTCACTTAATAAATGTACAGGCTTCATCAAAACTGACTACATGGCGACAACGATCTGAATTGGAAATTTGATCAAATGTGGGTGTAATCAGTTTCCGTCTACACTGAGGCACAAATTGTACAAATTGTGGTTAATAGAGAACTCCAAACGGGATAGTTTTCAAATAATTGTCCAACTTTCATCTGCTTTGCCTTTTTTCTGTGAAGTGTTATTAGAATAAGTCAATTAAAACTGACTGATAAGGAACCACTAAGGAGTTCATATCAAATAAAAAATCAGAGTGTTAACCACCAACGTTTTATCTGTTCCATACACTTAAGGGATCTCAATGATAAGAGCAAACGCTTTAAAACACTTACCATTTGATGCCGTGAAATCAATTGCCACTGTGAAATTAATTTGAGTCCTACAAGAGAGAAAAAAAATAACTTGAAACCATCAATCACGCCACATTATATCACAGCATGTTTTAAAGCATGCAGAAGCGAGCAATTAAGCAGCGGGTTATCGGCAGCTGTCAGTCTTAATATTGGAGCTAAGAGATAATCCTCTCAGCTGAGTCTCTGAAGTCACATCACATTACAACACCACAACTGCAAGGGACTCTGGATTTAATGATGACAGTAATGCTGGTGCTTCATCTCTGCAGAGTCATATGCGGCCATTTATTGTGAACTTACCCGCCTCGGATGTAGTCCAGGAAGGAGAGCTCAGTGTCCACCAGGCAGGACAGGAGGGTGACCTGCCAGTCAGGAAAAGCGCAGGAATAAGACGAGAATCACTTTTTACAGTATGAACAGAGACTGTTAATGTAGCTCCGGATTCTCAGATTAAACCAATGATCATACATTCCTAATTGTGTCATGTTGTGGTGGTAAAAGCAGGTGCCCGCTTGCTTAGCTTGATTAACTCACTCAAACACAAGCACGTCTATGAGGCTAAGTTCGTGTTACACAAATCAAATAATTCCGGATTCAGCGCTTGCAAGCAAAACCTGTTTAGCATGGCCGGGATAAACTGTTTAGGCCCAGAGGCAAAAACCTGCTGTTGGGCCCGCGGCAAACTATACTGTGTAGATGAAAGTTTCATACATTTTTGAACAAAGACCCAGAAACCAACCAGTACTCCTACACTGGAATACTAACTGGCCATGGGTTTGCTGTGTCAGTTAGTTAAAGGTAATTTGATGCAAACATAAAGAGTGAGATAGTTTTTCGTCAGAAATAAAATGCACCATGTGTTTAATTACATTTTAAACTAAAATATTAAAGGCCTCATGAAACGGAAGTCACAGCGCTATTTGTTTTCGCATATTTACGCATTTCCGGTAAAAACACAAAGTTAGGGAGGGACTTGTCTCGGATATTGATTGCTGTTTAAAGTAGCAAATAGTGCTGCTGGGGCGTTACGCTCCACCCTCCGCAGCCAGAGTGACAGCAGCTAAACATGGAACTGCAGGAAGAAAGCCTGACTTCTCGCCACGGCGACGCCACAGGACTTAAGTGGCGAATCGGACAGGCATGAAACAGAGGAAGAAGACAATCATGAAGTTGATAATTTTGTTGGAGTGAGGCCATACATGTTCAACCCAGATTCGACGCGGGCACTATTAGAACTAGAGTTGGATAACATAATAGACACAGTTGAAATTGTACTTCAGCAGTAATATCAAATGTAATCAATTTTGGGGCCCCTCGAGGTCTTGGGTCACCTAGTTTTGCAAGCATAGGCACAGCTGTGTCAGTGCTGCGGAGATAGTTCTGGCTACACCGCTTATCTATTCTGGGATACGGCGAAAAAACACTGGCTTGTTTGTATTTCTTTAAACCAATTATAACCTTACTAGGCGGCGCTAACGGTGCCCTTGCTAAATATTTAGCGGAGATAAAGGAAGGGGATAGCTATGTCAGGCTCTATCCCAGGACTGTACATCTGGTAAACCAGACTACAGTAAGGGTCACCGGGCAGTTACAGCCTTAAATTGAGAGTTGGGATTTTTCAGCCTCCACTGTACAATGTGTGTGGTACCAAATCTGAGTTTAAATGAACATTTCTCATTGTTGCAACAAAGATTACAGGCACAGGAAGATCCCCATATGAAGGTATTCTTTGGCATGAAAGACAATGAGACATAAAAGTGTAAATAACGCAAAAACATATAATATAAATAATAACAAGTATAAGTATTTGTGGAGGCACCTAAATTTAGTTAAAACCTCAAGGCACATATAAACAAAATGTGTTTGAAATAACCGGGACAATTTGAGGTTTGAAAGTGATGTCATATATTATATTTGCGTTTCCCTGACGCTGTCGTTTTGACTGTCAACTGTGTTGTTATTGTATTCAATCCAGAGGTTAAAAATACATTCATAAATAAATCATATAAACTCTTTTAGCAATTAAGTGTAAGGCCGGCTACACACTGGCTGCGTCGCGTGAGCGTGTCAGCTGCGTGGCGTGTCCGTTTATATTTCGGCTCCCATGTTAACAGGTTAGAGCTTTTTATACATTATTATAAATTTAAAAATTATTATTATTATACAAATACATTTTAATAAATGACATGTTGATGTTTTGAAAGTCTTTAGATTTTGATATAAATGCAGATATGAATGTAATTTAAAAACAAAATTGATTTTCTAATATTGCACCTGTCAATACAGAACGAAATATTCTGTCGCGTATTTTGCCGTCAATCCTGCCGAAGTTGTCTTTGCTGTAATCAAATCAGTATATATGTATGTTTAACATGGTATTTCATTTTATCAATGGGAAACATCCATGTGTCCAGACAAGGCTAGCAGCAGCAGCGCCGCGTCAGACACGTTTCTGGTGTGTAAAGACATAGAAAGATCCACACAGCTGACACGCAGCTGACACGCAACAGAAACGCCCCGCTCACGCCACGCAGCCAGTGTGTAGCCGGCCTAAGTGAAAATCTTCTTAAAACTGCACAAACTGTTGACTCACCGTTCCTGAGTTTTGGTACTTTTTCTTCTTCTTTCCTTTTTTCTTTGGATTTAGCACCTGTGGAGAAAACACAAGTTTTGTTGTGTGTCAGTGTGCAGTGGGTGATCCTAACTCATGTCATCTTATTGGTTCAATCGACATCCTCTATTCAGCTGCATAATTAAAATAAAGTAGGGAATTAGCTTTGTTTAATTTCTGTGTTCACTATATATTATTTCACGAGACACTACTTCCAAAAGACTGATGTCATTAGAAACCTCAAACATCTCTCAGAAAATGCTCACGTCCCTTAATTCTTCCACAGGATGTTTGAGTTTGATCATTTTATTTTGTATAATGTGTGTCCTGATCACGGGAATATTCAGAGTTCTGAGTTCTCGTGTTGATGTTTTTTGACAGGTATTTCACTCAGGCCTCACTTACATACAGTAAGCTGCACCGAGGCGTTTTACACTTTGTCTAAAGTTGAAGTCCTTTGAGCTAAATTTGGGTAATGTCACAGACACTCCTTCAATGTTTGCCTAGAATCTGTACCTCAGATGTGTAATGTTCAGCAGTTTTGCAGAAAAAAAAAAACCATTCATGACAAATAAACAGAATGAAAGGATTAAAGAGGAGGTTGAGGAAGTCTGGAGAAAACCCAGCGCAGAGCTGATTTGACAAGAGAGGAGATGACACGAGTCTGACGAGTTGTTATCACGTTACGTCACGCGATTAGAGAGAGAACGCCCTGCTCTTCCTGCCTCTACAGTAAGTGATTTAGGTTGTGCTTCATAAGCAACTTAACTGACTCTTGACCTTCAGTGATTTATGGTTTGCTCACACACAGCTGGTGTAGAAATGAATGGACCAGGTCAATGAACTGCACTGAGCATGAGAAGAAGAAACAGAAGTCAGTCTTCTGAGGAACTGGATGCCAGGGCATAGCATCCTGTTAAATACTCGCTAGAGGCAGGGTTTAAAGTGGGATTTTAGCATGTGGGCAGAACCCTAAGATCCAGCGTAGGGGAACGCTATTTCTAACAGCACACTTATTCCGTTCTAAAATTTAACACAAGTTTATTTAAATATTTATCAGTTACTTTATGGAAATCACATGAACCACCTTCATGTCCACCGCACAGCACTTATGTAAAAAGAAAATACGTCACTTTTAAAGGCCTGTTACTCCTGTCATTTTCCTCTTCGAAAACGGTGGAAATGAACACCAGGAGCAAAAACGGCAGGAGTAAAGTGTTCATTAAAACAAAACAGCCAAGCAGACAAGGCTGAATTGCCTCCTAAGTTACAATATCAATCAATCAATTTTATTTGTCACATGAAATCGTACGAGGTACAATGACTGTTGCTGGCAAACAATGTAACAATATTTTAAAGGCTCATTTTTTAAAGTCCAGTTCAGTGCTCACTCACATAAAACGCACCAGGGTCACAATAGCCTACATCACTTCCAGCAAACTTCTGCGAGAACAAAACAACCAAATATTCTCTAGTCTAGCTTAGCTAAAATAAAAAAAAAGCCCAAAACTGTTTTCGATTTGAATCCCATTTCCTGCATTTCTACATACATTTATAGGGACTATGGTGATACAAAATCCAGGAAATAATAAAGTTGATCATAATGATAAATTCTTCTAGAAAAAATATTTCTAAACTATGTAGGCAAGGCAAGGCAAGGCAATTTTATTTGTATAGCACAATTCAGCAGTAATGCGATTCAAAGTGCTTTACACAAGACATAAAGACACAGTTAAAAATATCATACAAATTGGTAACAGATAAAAAAACAGTTGAATGACTGAATAAAATAATGAATGAATAAAAAATAAAATTTAAATACAAAAATGAATTAAGAAAAGGGAGTGTTAAAATCAAAAGGTCTTCAGCCTTGATCTAAAAGAGCTGAGATTAGGTGCCGACCTACAGTTTAGCGGTAGTTTATATATGAAAAAGATGTCTTACTTTCTTTATCGTTTAACATAGGGGCCGATCACTGAGACTTATAAATTAAATAATATTAAACAAATTTGAAGTAATTAACTTTAAAAACAGTAAGTTTAAAAACAGCTCGTGCTGCCCAAATTATTGTACATAGCACAAACGGGATTTTGAAAAGTGGGGGGACATTATTTCACCAGTAAATTCCTGTTAAACGACAAAAACAACCACTGGATGGGAAAAGGGTATTTTACAATAACTATGAATGCAGCACGAGGCTGGTGAGGCGAGTTTCAAGTGAACACAACATCTGGGTTGTTTTTCCGACAACGGCAGCTGCACACTGTCATACGTTCCTCTCCAGTGAAATACAGACGCTAACGGTAGGCTAACGTTACCTGTTGCCAAGTGTAGTGTTAACTAGCGTGAGATGCGGCGATGTTTAGGTTGCCTCTAACGTCCGTTTCGGAGCATCAGAGAGAAGTGCAGGCATTTCAGTGGCACCTAAATAAGGCACCGAAAATCTGCAATTCTGTCCGGTAGATAACGGTCGTTACAGCCTTATTAGCACCGGGTCTCTGACCCTCTCCCCCCAAAAAAATAAAAACTCTTTGGATCTACAAAATTCACGTGGATGACATTTTCCTAATCAAAACGGCATTTTTTGCCAAAAAGCAACTAGTTTGCAGGTATGTATCTGGGCTGTAAAGCTGAACTATAGCGTTTTTCACCTAATGCTCTGTGTCATAAAATGCTCCCACATCACGTATGGATCTCCTCTGCACGGACAAAATTTGAGATGTGACATTTCTGGAAAGTGAGAACATTTTGTCTGGTCCTCACTTCTTCAAAGGGCTGTCTGAGTCGGGTTGGGTTTTATGGTTATTATTTCATTAGGGTCAGGTTGGAGCAAGGGAATGGGACTAGAGGATAATGAATGAATGTGTGTGTGTGTGTGTGTGTGTGTGTGTGTGTGTGTGTGTGTGTGTGTGTGTGTGAAGAATATCACCTCATAGATGTGGAACTGTGACTGGCTTCTAGACATTTCTCTGTAGCTGGTGCTGAAGTCACCGATAAAGTCGTGGCTGTACAAAAAAAAAAACAGTCACTACCACACTGAAAACCCCCCTACATATTCTGCATTATAGTGAGAAGCACTAAAGTGAATAACAGAAGCTAAGAAAAGGCCCATAATACCAAGAACCCATAATAACAGTAAAAGTGTCTGCTGGAGATTCATTTCTTTGTAGTGTATTCACATTGTCAAAGTACAGAAGAAATCAGTTTTACTAACAAGCTCCTTGGTTACCAGAGGCGTGGGCGTAGCAACCAATTTCATAATTTCATGGAGATAATCAGCAGGGTTGGAATCGGGGTCAGGAATTTTGTGGGAGCTCAGGCCAAAACGCCCTTGAAGTGTCAAAAACTGCCTGTGAAATTAGCAATGGAGGGGTGAACTGTGCCCCTGCCCCATCTTTATTCCCCGACTGTCTCTATGAAGTTATCTGTCAAAAGACCGTTCCAGCAGTATTAATAGTTAATGTGTATTTAAAGCAGTAGGGGGTGTTGTCACATGTAGGGCTCTACAGTGACATGTTTCTACAGTATATCTCCTCTGAAAAACAAGAGGGTGTATGAGGACAGACATTTTGGAGAGGGATCTGTGACTATCCCAAATGTCCTTCCCTACTTTGCACATATGCTCTTTTTATTTCAGGGCAGTTTTTTTATTTATGCGGAGCGTCAGTGTCATCAGGAGAAACATCTTTATATCTTAGAATGGCATGTAGGATTAATAAATAAAGAAATAATACAGTCACCACAATACATAGCTCATCTGTAATTACTACATTTACACTTCCCTGGGGCCTTGTTGCAAATGTATGCAGTGTTTATTTCACAGCAGGATGTCAATTGAATGATAATACTGTATAGATGAATGGGGCATTATAACAGACAATGCAGTGCAGACATTATCACTCAAGCTAAACAGTACAAAAGAAAGCACTGTTTCCCTTACCCTCCATCTCTGTCCCAGTCGTACACCTCCACCTTAATGCTCCTGTAGGGAAAGAGAAGAGGGATGAGGGAGGGGGAGGAAAATCCCATTAAAAAACCAATTAGCACCGCTGATTTACAGTCTTTCTGCTTAAAAAAACTGGTAACTGCTCCGTGGAAGGCCTACGTAACGCAGAGACGGGAGTTTTTTTTTTATGTTGTTATCAGTATACCCTGGTGTGACCCAGGCAAATAAGAAAAGAATTAGAAAAAGATGAATAAAAAATAATTAGGAAGCACTCAAATAGGCCGTCCAGTGTTCTAAATCTGTGTGAGAATGACATAACCAATGAGTCTTATGTCGCTGTTCATGAAGGTAATGAAGAGAAATATCCCATGTTTATGACCTGCAAGTGTTTATGTCATCAGAGACCTCAAGATAGTTGTATGATCGCAGAGTTGGTTGTGTTAAAAACACTGTGCGTGGTCAATATAGCACTGTATATTGACCATGACCATTAACTACCTTAAACGACAAACTTTGGTTCAAGTGAGGCATCCATGTTTGTCCACGTCGATATGTGGTTTTGTGCTTTTTCAGGCACATTATTAAAAACAAAGTTAGATCGGAGTTTTCAGAGGAACTCTGAGTTTTCTGATCCTACTTCCGATTGGATGTTGGTAAATTTGGGGACTTGTGTTGATGCGTTGTAACATTAGCAACGTTTAGCTTGCTACAGCATAGCTGTAAGTTGTTTCTAAGACAGCAGGCACAGTACAGTGGTACTCCCGTTGTGCCTTGTCGCGGTATTTTTTTTCAAGTTCATACAGGAACCGATGAAACTTTTAATAAGAAGAAACTAACTTTAGCTTTTTAATGCTAGATCGTAGCATCACTAGAGCTGGGCAATATAATCGATATTATATCGATATCATGATATGAGACAATACATCGTCTTAGATTTTGGATATCGTAATATGGCATAAGTGTTGTCTTTTCCTGGTCTTAAAGGCTGCATTACAGTAAAGTGATGTCATTTTCTGAACTTACCAGACTGTTGTAACTGTTCTATTATTTGCCTTTACCCACTTAGTCATTATATCCACATTACTGATGATTATTTATCAAAAATCTCATTGTGTAAATATTTTGTGAAAGCACCAATAGTCAACACTACAATATCGTTGCGGTATCGATATTGAGGTATTTGGCCAAAAATATTGTTATATTTGATTTTCTCCATATCGCCCAGCCCTAAGCATCACATCGCCTGAGCCACTTTGTAATAATTAAAGGTGTCAGTACTAGCTAAAGTAAACACTATTAAGAGCAGCCTCATGTCTTATTTTTGCAAACAAAGCTACCACTAGACAAAATCTTATTGATTGCACTCCAGTTAAATAAAAAAATATATTTTCCTAGTTTTTTTACAGTGTCCCTGTGGTAACTGTTCTGCTATTTCTAGGTATATGTCAAGTATTTATACATCAAAATCACTCTTTTTTCTACTTTTTTTCTATCAGTCTTACTGTTAACATTGTCAGCGTAATGTTTGTGTTTGCCTCCTGCTGTACCTGTCGTAGTCTCCGTTACACAGCGCCCGGACAGGAATTTTAAAAGCCTGCCACACCGGGTCCAGAGTGTTCTTCACTACTTCTGTTTTGTGGCAGATGGTATACCTGAGAGTGAGACACACAAAGCTGTTAACAGAGGACACATTTACCTGATTAACTGAAATCACATTTAGTGATCCATTTTTGTAGTCAAAAAGAATGTCAACGTGTTTTTTAAATGTATTGTTAATAGTTGCATCTGGCAGGTCTTCATCTACATAAGACAGTTAACCGGAACGTTATTCCCATTGAATTAATGCAAAACTAGGGGCGGGGCACCATCATTAAACCAAAATATATACAAATATAAATTTCTCCCTTTTGGTTTGTGCTTCTTTCCCAAAAGAGAACCCATGATATGTGACTTGCAGAGCAGATATGCATGCTAGAGCAAACAAAAACAAGGTGAAAACAAAACCCTGAGTGCACCTACTCTGTTTGTTTTTAAGGGGAGTGCAATGCTAAAAGTATTTTATAAAGCATGATCTTTGGCTGAAATAACAGCTTCCTGTTCTTTTTTATGTGGCACCTAGTCTGGCTCTTTGTAACCGCAGCGTGCTGCTGTTATACCCTGCAGCTGAACATTTAGGCTGCATCAGTAAATACCCAGCTGCACAAAAAGAGAATGTGTCTTCCCTACAATGCTGAAGTCGACTTGAATAAAAGCATCTGCGGTGCAAAGAAAGTGCGACCTTCACACACATTTTTCACTTAACTCCATCTTATCCATCCTTTCTCCTTTTATTTCCCTCTTGTCAACTCTGTCCTATTATCTCTGCTCATCCCTCATTCTGCTGCTTTGTCCTGTTAATGTCTGGACGGCGTAAGTCACATATACAGCACGGAGCATTATGTAACATCACATAGGCGGTTTAGGCCTTATATCCTCTGCATGGGAGCTTTTTGGAGCATGAAAAATCACTCAGTTTTCATTCATTTCAAGCATCTAGACATTCTGTGTATGTGTGTGTGTGAAAGTGAGATAGCTGCTTTTGTTTATTCAGCAAATTGACATCCACAAATACCACAGGGAAGCTGCTTGTCAACTTACGATCCGTCTTCGTTACTGCGGTAGAAGACGAGAAAAGGATCAGATTTTCCGAAGAAGTCCTTCTTATCCAGCTTGTTGCCACAAAACTGCAGCATCACCGACTCCTTAAAAGGAAGAAAGTAACCAAAATATTGAAACACAGCCTCAGGTCATAAGGAAAGACAACACACACAACTTGCTATCACAAGGTAATATTAGATACTGTTGTTTATTAGCTGTCGATACATTCTGTTATAGACCCATTTTGGAGAATAATTTAAAAGTCAACACAACCTTTTTGATTTTTGTATTAGCACTTAAATGTAGGTCTGGTACAATATTTCAAGATTACATCTACAAACAAATCAATGAAAACATTATATTTTCACCCACTGAGTTCTGGGAGCTTAAATTTTTAACTTCATCTGCCCCAACACAGACACTAGAAGATAAAATTAAGATTATCAGGCTTAATTCCACACTCTGACACACCATGATATTATCTTAAATCTAGAATTAATTATCTATTTTTCAATGAATTTCCCTGTGTTCTTGATTAAGCAATTTCTTGAACTTTTGAAGGAAGGCTCTCAAAATGTGACATTCACTGTTTTATGTTTTGACCCAAGAGAAAAAAGAAATCTGCTATTACTTCACTAGAAGCATTTTTTTGTGAAGTGATGCATCTAAAGGTGGCAAAAACACCACCAAACAATAAAATGGGACCATCGTGGCGATGTACTTTTTCAGAAATAGCGGATTTTTCTAACAGTGTCCAAATGTTTGAGGTGATTTAGTTTTCTCTTTGAAATAAAGAGGGATTTAAATAGACAGAGTCACAAAGTTCAACTGAAGACATAACAACAGCGTCAAACAGTCGGCTGCGTCTGGAACTGAAAAGCATTCCACTTCAACTACTACCATCAACAAAAGTGGATTTTCTTGCGTTCAGAGCGAACAGAATCAAAAACCTCTGAGCAAAAGTTACCATAAATCTTTTAAAGTGAACATAACTTGTTCAAATGAAGCATAGTATCTGTTAAGTGATAGCGCTTGATGCCTCTTCTGGCTTGCAACAGCAAAGTGGTATTTTCTTTTAATTAAATACACATTTATAAACTACACTTAGCTTTCTAATTGAAATGAAATTTCTGGTGTTATAGCAACGCTGGTGTCTCTCAAATAATGTCTTTGTTGCTTTCTTAAAGCAATACAGTATCAGCGGTGAAATAAAGATATTGGGGAAAGGGTTATGAGTGTGTACACTCATTTGCCAGTTTATTAGGTACACCTAAAACTAATGCAGTCTTATACAGACAGCCCTGCAATAAATCATCACGAATGTTTTAATGTTCCATTTTTGTTGCTTCAACTAGTTTGCGCTGTTGTTGAATTGTATTGAGTTATAGCGAGGTGTTTCAAATATTCTGTCTCTCCTCTCTGATATAAATATATAAATGTTGGATTTATCGTGTTAAGTGTTGTATCAGACTGCATTAGCTTTAACTAGGTGTACCTAATAAACTGAGTGTATGTAATGTACCGTTGTGTCTGTATTCATATAAGAGTTCATTTAGTATGAAATTGAAAAAAGTGATTTCAGCCAAAAAGGACTCCTTGTTATTCAGAGTTTTTAGATTAAACTGTGTGGAGTACCAGATGGGTCAGGCTTGTCACTTTGGAAGATATAAGAACCAGAGGGTTGGTCTAATAAGAGGAATGTATCTGACAAGTCTGAAAGTTTTATTTGAAATGAATCAACAGGGGAACCAAACAGACTCTTACCCTGCAGTTGCTCAGCTCTTCTGCTCTCACTATGATGGTGCCACATTTCTTCCCCGGTATCCCACTAGAAAAAAAGAGAACAAAATATATATATATATATATATATATATATATATATATATATATATATATATATATATATTTTCCCATTACATTTAAGATGCCAAAGGCCTCTAACAATGGGCTTATTGCAGGTAGGACAATGTTTTGAAACAACAAAGTTCCAGGGAAAATCTGTCTAGGTGGTTTAAGAGAGAACTACAAAATAATATTGATACATAGATAGAAACTATATTGTCTTAAAGTTCATTTTTAACTTGTTTTTGATGTCATTGTTATGTCTCCTAACAACAACATGTTGCTTTTTACACAACTATATGCACTTTATAACCCTGTTTGCTGATACGTTGTGCTTCATGCAAACTCGTTATGCACTGATCTGTATCTACAGTAAGTGAGAGAAGGAAACTTTGACCTGTATTTAACTGGCTTTTTTACATTGTACATAGTGCATACTGGCTTATTTTTAGACTGTACTGTATATATGATAATTACATTGGCTCTACTGCACATTCAACGGTACATACAGTATATCTATACGCACTTCACGACTGCTTGAGCTTATTGGTTAGATGATAAACTGCATTTTGTTGTACTGACTGAGTCTAATGTTCTCAAATCAATACTGATAAATACTATCTTTTTCTACATGTAGCTTTTATCCACCACAGGCACACATAATAGTTTCAGGCAAACAGAAGTATTTATGACATGGATAATCAAGCTCTATGAGTATGTAAGCTTATTCTGCGGTTAAATGTCATTTAAATGCTCAAACACACAAAAAAAAAAACAACCCTGCAGACCTGGAATCAAATTTATCTTCTTCTCAGTCTCTCTCACATTTATTTGCCTGATTGTCTAAATACATATTAATTTATGCTAAATGAACACCTTCAAAAAAGAACATCAACGTAATATAACCACAAACAGTGACATTTCAGCTGCAATGTTTGTTTACATCCTGAGCTGGTGAAGCGTAATATTCAGCCAATAAAGCCAAGGGAGACTGACCACTAAAAATAGACCAAATGAATGCCACGGACCCCGGGCCTGATGCAGAACAAGGAACTGGGAGAAATAATTTAATTTGGCTAAGCGCTGTCCAGTACAATAAGAGATGTGGAGAAACCGATGGCAAATTGAAGCGAGGCTTTGATACCCCCGTCACCTGAGACACACCGCCATCCTTTGATGCACGGGGAAGCATTCAGTGAAATTAATTCACTGTACGAGCAGAGAGCGTGCTCAGCAAGGGAGAAGATGGGGAAAATGGCTGATAGATGGGGGAACAAGAAAGAGATGGACAGAGAAGAGGAAGAACAGAGTCAGAAAGACGGAGGAGCGGATGAGAGGCTGTTGAGTGAAGGGAGAGGCTGAATACATCAGAACGTGGTTTCTACTGAAATGGGATTTAGACTGCAATACCCATGTGTGCTGATAATTGATATCTTCTTTGTAATAAAGCTTATATATCTCATATTCTAGATTAATAAGGCAGCAAGTTGAAGAAATAACAAACTTGCACCATACTCAAAATTGTCACAGTTTGAGGCAGGTTGGCAGGACAAAAAGCAAGCTTTAATAAACATAAGGCTGAATCCAAAAAAAACAAGAAAACTAGAAACACTTGACACTAGAAGATACACTGAGCCAGGAAAAAACACAGACAATCTAACACAGTTTTTTTTATGGATGTGTACTTTTGAATACACATAGTGATTTCTTCACTTGTTAATTGTCTGGTTTGCTTTGTCTGTTATTGTTGGTTAACCTGCCTTCTGTCTTTGTGTATTTTACTGCTATCCATAGTTTTTTCTGTAAGTAACAACCGGCAATGATAGGCCACTGTCCTATTTCCCAGTCTGGATGAACACCAATGTTCCAGAAAAGCGGTTCACTATTCAGATCGGCACATCCTGGCTACTGTACCTTGACTGCAGTACTCCCTCTGTCTGTACAGTATGTATGGTCAGTGCTTATTTATAGGGCTGTCGTGGTGGCCTACTGTAGCTGTTAAGAAGCATACAATATACTTTTATCAAAACTTCCCCAGTTCGATTCCGGGCCAGAAAACTTTGTTGCACATCATTTACCCTCTTTCTCCCCTAATTTTCTGTCACCTCTCCACTGTACACGCCCCAGAAACATGCTTTAAATATCAGCATTCAGAGCCAATGCAGAGAGTAGCATGTCTTTTATTAAATGAGACAGAAAGTAAAGCCAAATTTAATGCAAGAAACACGTCCTGTAACAGACCCGCAACCAATGACAATCTTTCCCTGACGTAACGAAATGAAATGAACATGAAATGAGAAACGTAGCAAAAATGTAAAAGTCACAATGGTAAGAAGTCCTAAAATTGCACCTGGATACATGATCTGCCAAAAGCTTTGTCAGTGAGGGTCACCCAAAAGCAGCAACTAAACAAAGTTAATGACAGATTTCTGTGACTCAGACTGTACTGTGAAATGACCTTATACATAGATACATACATACATACACATATATATAGTTATATCATACAGATTTATTGTATACAAACCGTGACATAATTTTACAATTAAATTGTTTGTCGTCTTTGTTGCTCTTTAGTTTTGTGATGCGCCACCACTCGACTGAGCAGAAGTGTGATGCTTTTGACTTACAGTAAAATGTGTTTTTTTTTGGGTTTCACTTGGAGGCAGCGGAGTGAGTACAAACACACACACACGCACACACGCACACAAGCATTACTAAATAATAAAGAATATCTAAAAATATCTTCACATCTAAAAACGGATCAAAAATAAAACTTGCGGGTATGCACAGACACAACAAACACACACACACACAAACACAACAAATGAATGAGTGCAGGCCGAGGAGATTACATAACTCTGCGACATCAACACATTTTTACATCATATTTCTAGTGTCTTTCTTCAGCAGACCCATTCATTGATTCCACATGCACGGACGCGTGCACACACACACACACACACACACACACACACACACACACAGTCATGGATGTAATACAGTCACTTCTCTCTCACTCAATTTCTCTGTCTTTCTCTCTCTCTCTCTCTCACACACACACACACACACACACAGTGGACACTGGAGGACAGGGGATGAGGCGAGGTTCAGACTACTGATGGCTCGCTGCCTCAGGAGGAAAACAAAAGCAACAACAAATTGTTCTCTTCAGTAAGCTGAAAAAGATGCTGCAGTTCTGCTGTGTGTGAAAGAGAGCTGAGATAATATAAGACACTCTATATTATGGGTTGTGCTTTAATAAAGATTTGTCTGTTTTATTTTGGAGAACTTGGGCCATGTCTTATGAGGAGCCTTTGATGGGTTTAAGAGTAAAATGTCTCCCCTCAGAAAGTGTATTTGTTGTGTGTGAGCAATAACTTTTCCTGGTGTGGATGAAGTTTGCTAAGAAAGTGATTTTTTTTTCTGAAATCAGGTTGCATTCTTTACAAAATGTAAAAGTTTTATGGGTTCCTTTTTATTTTTGGGATGATGGGTATGCAGTATTCTCGCATTGCCAGACCTTCCTTCACAGCGCTGTGGAGGAGGGTATGGCTAGTCCACACAGCATTCCGGGGTAGGGAGAAAAACGTGCTCTGGTTTATTGGGAATTTTCGTTAAGCCAATCACAATCGTCTTAGGCGGTGCTAAGCGCCGAGCGGAGCCACGGTGCCGCTGCAAAATAGCCTCGGGAAGGAAGTTGTTTTGGTGGAACGTGTGAACGTTCAAAGGTTGTTTTAGTCGTGCAACAGAAAGCTCAGATTGGACAGATAGTCTAGCTAGCTGTCTGGATTTACCCTGCAGAGATCTGAGGAGCAATTAACCATAGTCCTCAGAAATCCACCGGAGTTTAAAATTACAACACAAAGAAAGCGGAAGGTAACAGACATCCGAAAACGGACGTCTGAAAAGAGTGACATCCGGCGGAATGTTCGCCAGAACGAGAGAAATCCCGGAAGAGGAACGTCGTGGATATAGACTAGGTATGCAGTAATTACAGTATAGTTGTATTAGTTGTCTTATGTTTTTATTAGTTGTCTTATGTTTTTATTATTTTTATTGTCTTTTGTATATTTGATTGTTCTCATGTTTTTTATTTTCTACTATTATATAATAAAAAAAAATGTTTTACTGTTTTATTATTTATATTGTTACATTTTCAGTCACCTGTAAAGCTTTTTGAACTGCACTAACCTGTATGAAACACATCCATACAAACACATATTTACCTGACATGAATATGCAATTAACATATAGACTGATTTAATTCCCTGGTTTATTAACACATTTTTCTATAAACACCATCACTATTTAATCATGTCTTAACACAGACAACTGTATAAGACTTTTGATTAAACAATACAGCACAAAATTATCAAAACTATTAAAATCAGGATTCCTATCAGGCGACGTCGTCTCAGAGAATAAGTAAACACGACTGAGAAGACCAACCTTTGGTGCCCACTTTTTGTGACTTTGTAGTTTTTGATACTACTGACAGTTTGGTCAGTACTGAGAAATGATTGATATTTGACTCTCAAACCTACTCTAAGTAATCTTTAATTGTGTATCAGCAAACCTTATGTTGATGACATTTGCATTTCTGTGGACAATACACATCTTTGTCTCTTCAAGATTTTTCTGGAATTTTTGTCAATATTAGATAGTTGATATAGTGATTGGAAAAATAATGGGAAGAGTGAAAGGGGAATTCCTGTGCACTAGAGGGTGTCTCTAAACTTAGAATAACCACACAAAGAGCCACAAAAGCCAGTTCATGAAATATTTCATGAACTGGCTACAGGTTTAACTATTTTGTTATACTAGAGAGCAAAAATCTGACATTTATTCAGATTATTTCTTAAGGCTTCAGTTGAGGCTTCAGTTCAGTTTAGGTTTCTTTATAAATGGAGCTGGGAGCTCACCACTGACATCTTCCCTTTGGGTGGACTGTCCCTTTTCACTACACGCTGTTTACCAACCCGACATGTTTACAGTCTGTCATTAGGCCTGCTGCTGTTTAACTATTCATCTCATTTGGCTGATGGAGACAGTGTACGCTTTCATCAACATCTTGGCTTGTTTTCATGCCCCTGCTCTGCTTCCCTTCAAAGCAAATGATCTTAAAATGACATGCTGATTTTCAATTCACACCACTGAATGGAACTGAATCTAAAATCGGAACCTGAGCCCAAACAGCTTTTTGTTGCCCCTAACGATAGTGGCTCTCTGCTTAGAGTAATACAATACAAGCCTTTTGCCCATTCGCTTTCAATTATGAGTGTGTAATTAAAATAGCAGTGAGTGTGTTTGTTTGTTTTCCTCTGTGCATGATATACTACTTACATCAAAGGTTTTTCCAAGCGGCTTCCCAGGGAGCCGACTATCTCGCCCAGCGTGCAGAACGCCTGGCCCAGGAAGTCCTAAATGTGTGAAAAAATAAACACAGAAATAAAGAAACATTTAGAGGTGGAAGAGCTGGGAGAAACATTCATTAAGATGTTTTTATTTATATATATATTAGGGCTGTCAAAATTAACGCGTTAATTTTTGCGTTAATTTTTGCGTTAATTTTTTAATATTTAACTCGGTAAAAAAAATTAACGAAATTAACGCAGCTGTGTTTGTTTACTTCATGTGACGGCTGAGAAACGTAATACGCCTCAATAACAGCAGGCGGCGCTACTCTGTATTGTTGCCCAAGTAATGAAAACCGGCAGCTGATTGGACGAACGCGTCACATGGGTTTGTTTTCTCCGGATATTGAGAGCCAGACTGTCATGGCGGCCGTTCAGAATACGATCTCATATTGTACTAAAATAGTTCACTGAAACATGTTTCTGAAAACATTTTAAGCGAGAAATAGGCCGTGCAGTTGCTGAATCTGTCTTCATTTCAGCTCAACAAAGGTCAGTTTAGAAGATTTTCGTCAGATTTTGAGACTAGTCACCTCATCCTGCTCGCCATTTCCGGGTGAGTCCCGACTGCCCTGCCGCCGACTGAACTCTCGGCTCGTTGGAGATGAACTGCGCCTCGCCTGTAAAGTAGACGAGAGCAGGCGACAGCAGCCGGGGACGGTGACAAAAATCTGCTCTCAAGTCAGGCAGTTTCTAGCCGTTTCCAGCAGCCTTCAGCAGGACTAAATAAGCCAAATTGTTGCTGCTGTTGTTCTGAAAGATTCTGAACTTAGCAGAACCTTTCCTTGTTTGTTTTTTTCTTCATATTTGCAAAGTTAAGTGATTTAGCATTTAAATATCCATTATTATAAGCTTCAGTCTCAATTTAAAAAAAGCGATTAATCGCGATTAATTACAGCAAATTGTGCAATTAATTAGTTAATTTTTTTTAATCGATTGACAGCCCTAATATATATATATAGCACTATGAGTCATATTTTTGTCATTTATGTCAATTATGACTGTTGGTCAATATATATATACACACACATACACATACACACACATATATACATACACTGTATATATTTCTTCATTTAGCATATAAGGTTGATTCAAACACACAAAAACAGCTAAAAGTAGGGTTCCCATAATGGAAACTCAAAATGTTTCATATTAAATTAATTAATTAATTAATAAGACATTACATATAGCTATGAAATTGTAAATTAATATTGGTTTCTGCTCATTCTCACAATAAGTGAATCATTTGTATTTAATTCCAGTAGTTTTCTTTACTTTTTATTTAATATTTTGCCACTTAGAGCTGAAAAGATTAGTCAGTTAGTCAATTAATCGATCGAAAGATAGTTACTCATCGACTGTTTTCACATTTTGTTAATCATTTCAGTCAACATTCTCTGGTTCCAGGTTTTCAGATGTGATGATTTGATTCTTTTCTTTGTCAAATATGATAGTAAACTTAATATTCTTAGGTTTTGTAGGTTGGATAAATCAATCAACTTCTTGGTCTCTGAGAAATTACAAGGGATATCTTTCACAATTTTCTGACATTTTATAAACAAAATTATTTATTGATTAATTAATCACTTAATCAACAGATTAACCTTTAATGAAAATAATTGTTAGTTGCAGCTATTCTGCCACTTTTCATCACAATATCTTCGTCAATCAAGACAAACAGCAGTGAGCCAGTTATGTGATTATCTGTTGCTTCAGTCTGACTGATCAAATGACCATGATACAAATCAACAGGGACATGTGGAGAAGCAAAGAGAAAGCTGTTTATTAAACCTACATTGTGTAATTGTTTTATTTGATTCTTAGCAAAATCCCCTTTGTTCTTTCAGAAATATGTGCTCATTCATGTGCAATTACTTCCACCAACTAATGAAAGTATTCTCGTAAGTGTAGAATCTGCCATTTAGAATCATTCAGAATACATATGGGTGAGTCGCTCGAATGACGGCCGGCATGTTGCGCCTCCATCTTTAAAATACATTAGCCAAAGAAGGATATACTACGGTGGCCCTGAAGTGCAAATCACAACAGCAAATAGAAAACGCAACAGCAAATCATAAAACACAATGGCAAATAGGAAAACAAAACGGCAAATAGGAAGACACTTCAACAAATCATAAAACACAACAGCATTAACTTCTACCGGAAAAGGTCATTGCTGTCGTGTTTTCCTATTTGCTGTTGTGTTTTAGGATTTGTTTAAGTGTTTTTCTATTTGCCGTTGTGTTTTATGATTTGTTTAAGTGTTTTCCTATTTGCCGTTTTGTTTTCCTATTTGCCGTTTTGTTTTCCTATTTGCTGTTATGTTTTCCTATTTGCCATTGTGTTTTATGATTTGTTGAAAGGTTTTCCTATTTGTCGTTGTGTTTTATGATTTGCTGTTGCGTTTTTCTATTTGCTGTTGTGATATGCACTTCAGGGCCACCGTACATACCTCCGCCTTTTGCACTTTTACACTCAGTGGCACCCCGCACCGTGACGAATGCCAGGGGTAGATTACTCGGCAAGGAAGCGAAAAAGAGAATTAAAACGACAACACGACAGGAAAAGCAATTAGACCAAAGTTAATATTGGAGTGGCTAGAACAACTGCGTATAAACGATGGAGATACTAAAAGCTAATTTCGGGTTCGGTCACCGTAGCAGTTAAAACGCAATTGGAATGGAAAGTATCTAGAAAGTAATATTCAGTTGGTTGTCATATACAATTTCAGCGCTAGATGGGTGAAATTCTTACAAAATGTAGCTTTAAAGATGTGCATTATGTGCAATTTATGCACATAATGTGAACACTACAGAGGCATACAGAACACCAAAAATAAGTCTTGGAATAATAGCTAGTTGTATAAGTATTTCAAGTTCTTCATGGTCTGAGTTCAATGTTTGTCTTGTAACAAAGAGTCATATTGTTGGCTTTCTTTCTCTTTTTCATATATATATATATATATATATATATATTTTCCTATATTTTGCACATTGCAGCAGGTCCCGTGTCCTTGTTGATCACTGTAGGGTGACCATAAGACAGAATTCAGTTTGGGGAGGAAGAGCCTTTGGCCAGCAAGTCGAGCAAAGAGCAGAGATACAAGAGGGGGGTATAAAAAGTCTGTTTACAACAGGCAAGGAGGGTTTGTTCACGCACTGCTACTGAGGCCTCCCCTACAAGACTGTGTGTGCATGTGTGTGTGAGTAAGCGTGCATGTACAGTCAGTCAGTGTGTTTTTGTTTATTTGTTTATTTAAAAGGATCCCCATTAGCCGCCGCCGAGACGACAGCTAGTCTTCCTGGGGTCCAAACAATACATACAAAACGTATGTGAGTAATTACAATCACAATTACTCACAAAAATATCATATATTAATACACATAAAAAATAACAATACAAAAAGTACTGATTAGAATAATAGTAAAATAATACAAAACAACATAGCACGTTATACAACAACTCTCAGCCAATCCAGACAATATTATGATGTTGAATACAAATATAGTCTTAGTCTTTTTTTAAAACCAGTTTTTCCCTTGATATCCCGAACCCCAACTGGAAGATTGTTCCAAAACACAATTGACCTATAAAACACGGTCCTCTTCATAGAGTCAGATTTAGGTAGGGGTAAAGAAATCTGTCGACTATTCGCCCCTCTTGTGTAATGTGAGTGCATATCTGAATAGTAAATTATATAGTCATAAAGAAATTTTGGAATCCGAGTGTTAATAATTCTATGAAAATATCCTAACATATTAGCAGATAGTCTGTGCTTGACCACCAGCCAAGCAAGACGTTCATGCATTTCTGCAACACTAGTTCTCAAAGAACAACCAAGGACCAGTCTAGCAGCCTTATTTTGAGCCACTTGTAATTTTTTTAAATGACTGCATGATGCAGCAGACCATACAACAGAACAATAATCCAAATGACACAAAACCAATGTACAAACAACACGACTAAACAACCGTGAATTTAAAAATTGTGCACATTTACGCATTACTGCAACAGCTCTGCCCATTTTAGCAACAACTTTGCTGATGTGATCAGACCATGACAATGTAGAATCGAGCCAAAGTCCAAGAAGCTTCACCTTTTTCACTTGCTGTACATTTTGACCATTAACTTGTATATTAATTTTAGGATTGTCAGATAATCTATACTTAGAACCAAATATTATACTCATAGTTTTTGAAAGATTTAGTACAAGCTTATTTGTGTTGATCCAATTATACAATTTGCTAATTTCACAAGACAGAACCTGATTAAGCTCTGAACATGTAGGGGCTGCATAATAAAGAGTACAATCATCTGCAAACATAGTTAATGATGCCTTACTGAGTATATACGGCATATCATTTGTGAAAATTGAAAATAACAAAGGTCCGAGGCAACTTCCTTGAGGAACACCACAATCCACGGACTTGCTACAAGATAATGCACCATTAAAATAAACTCTTTGCGACCTCTCCGACAAATAGCTCTTAAACCACTTAATTGTTGAGGAAGTAAAACCATAACTAATAAGTTTAGAAATCAAAATGTCATGGTCAATCACATCAAAGGCAGCACTAAAATCCAGTAGTAGTGTACCCACCAGCATTGAGTTATCAATTGATGTAAGCCAGCTATCCGACATTTGTGTCATTGCAGTGCAGGTGGAATGACCATACCTATAAGCATGCTGAAACATAGTGGTCAAATCATTGTTAGTAAAGTAATCTCGCACTTGCTCAAATACAATCTTTTCCAATAATTTACTTAGAATAGGCAAAATACTAATAGGCCTACTATTTGGGCCACAAAAAGTTGATTTTGTGTCCTTGGGTAAAGGGATTATCTTACCCTCCTTCCAAAGTTTTGGACACACACCGCTAACCAGACATCTGTTAAAAATGTGACACATTGGTTTAGAGATATGTCCAGCTGCTAACTTCAACAGCCGACTATCCAAGTTGTCTGTACCAACAGACCCTCCAACAGTCAAAGATCTCAACAACATTTCCACCTGCACAACATTAACCTGATGAAATTCTAAACTACACAGTTTATCTTTCATAATACACCTTTCAATTAGCTCATTTGAGTTGGAATCAACAGTGTATTTCATTGTCTCTCTAAAATTAGAAACCTTATTAACAAAATAATCATTAAAATAATTTGCAATCTGTATTGGCTTAGTCAAATAAACTCCATTCAATTCAACAAAAGAAGTACAAGTAGATTTTTTTCCCCATGATTTCATTAAGTACATTCCACATTCTCTTACTATCTGTACCACTGTCTTCAATTCTCTTCTGAAAATATTTTTCTTTTTCACTCTATTCTCCTTGGTCACCTGATTCCTTAAAATACAATAACATTTTCTGTCCTCCAGAGAGTTAGAAAGAACCGCAACCTTTTTAGCCTCTTCCCTTTGAGCCATTATGCTCTTTAACTCAGTATCAACCCAAGGAGCACTTTTGGCTTTAACTGTAAATTTCTTTAATGGGGCATGATTGTTAACAACTTTCATAAAACAATCCATAAATAAATTAAGGGATATATCCACATCATCAATATCACTTATCAAATTCCATTTAATATTATCCAATTCATTTAAAAAACACTCCTCATTAAATACCCTATAAGATCTTTTCATAATAATTTTAGGACAGGCTCTAGGTAGCTTAGTTCTCCTGGAGACAGCAATACAGTTGTGATCACTAAAGCCAACTGTCACAGAAATAGGTGTTGAGCACATATCAGGATTATTAGTGTAAATATGATCAATACATTTTGATATTAAAGATCCTGTATTGTTACTAGAAACTCTTGTTGGTTGATCCATTAGTTGAGATAACCCACAGGTGTCTGTCATGGTTTTAAGCTTATTCTTCAGAGGACAAATCTCAGATAGCCAATCAATATTTAGATCACCCAGCCAGTATATCTCTTTGTTTTCCTCAGTCACCTTGTCTAGCATATTACATAAACCATTTACATACTCTATCCTGGCACTAGGTGGCCTATAACAACAACCAAGAATAATCGGTTTTAAATTTGGAATATGTACCTGTAACCATAACACCTCAACTTCATCAACCATTAAGTCCTGTCTCAGTTTAACAGGGAAATGATCCCGTATATAAATGGCCACACCACCTCCAAACCTGTTTCGATCATTTCTATAAATTGAAAACCCCCTATATCAACATCTGAATTATCTATGAAGTGATCCAAATGAGTTTCAGAAATCATGAGTAGGTCTATTTTGTTTAGTTGCAAAAATAAAGACAAGTCTTGAATTTTGTTCCTTAAACTACATATATTAATATGTGCAAGTATTAAACCTTTAGGTAGTTTATTTATGCTGGTCATCTTAGTTAAAAGTAAATAAGTCTTATATTATAATCCAATTAAATATCTTGTACCCTAAGTTATTTTATCTTCATCAAGTAGGCTACATACATATAAGTCCTGAACACAGACTCACATACATGTACACAAACATATAAAACTGATCTTTAAAGCCCATTAGACCAATAACTGACTTTGTCCATCCCTTGGGATGATGATCAGTTTATCATACTTCAAACTCGCCTTATCCCCTCTCTCTGGCAGCTTTAACCTTCGGCCACAACTCTTTCCTCCTCAGTTGCACAGCTTCCGAGAAATCTTCGTTAATGTAGATCTTGGTGCCCTTTAATTTCTTGGCAGAAGAAAGAATCAGCTCTCTGTCCTTAATGCGAAGAAGTTTAACAACAATTTTCCTTGGCCTTCCCCTCTCCTGAAACTGACCAAGTCTCTGGGCACGCTCAATGTCCATATTTATTCCATCTAAGCCCAAGTTTTTTGAGAACATTTCTCGCACCTTTTTCTCTGATTCACACCAATTCTCTCCTTTCTCGTCAGCAATGCCATCGATTAAAATATTTGTTCTCCTGTTCTGATTTTCAATGTAATCCAGCTTGTTGAGCATTGCATCCAATTCCTGCTTGGAGGTAGTAATGTTTGTCTCAAATGCCCTTATCTTTGACTCAATCTCCTTGCATCCCATCTTCTCCTCTTCAAACTTTGATTGGGTAAATTCCAAGCTGGTCTTCAGCTCCTGTACATCTCTGTCAGTGTGTGTGTGTGTGTGTGTGTGTGTGTGTGTGTGTGTGTGTGTGTGTGTGTGTGTGTGTGTGTGTGTGTGTGTGTGTGTGTGTGTGTGTGTGTGTAAAAGTGCTTGACAGATGAGCCGTGTTGAGTCCGGCGGGCAGAAAGCTGCTCTAAAGATCTTTGCGGGTGCTGAGCAAATTTTTCCCCATGCCGAGGTCTCGAAACAAAAGGAGATGACAAAAATGCTCTGGCCTTTCCATAAGAAATGTGCTGCTAGCTAGCAGCCCCAGCCCAGCGCCTGCTACGCCTCAGATATCTCAGACCAGAGGCTAAGGGGGCCTCACATTAACAGGCTCAGTGGTGGCAGGAAAAAAAATGGAGGTTAGAAGGGTATCTCTAGTAAAAAAAAAGATCACAGATAAATCCCACAAGTCTTAGATTCCTTTTTGAAGTTGAACATGTTTTGGTATGGAGTGTGTGCAGGAGTTACCATTCATTAAAATGTAATCATGACCAACAGTCATAATTGACATAAATGACAAAAATATGACTCATAGTGCTATATATATATATTAGGGCTGTCAATCGATTAAAAAAAATTAACTAATTAATTGCACAATTTGCTGTAATTAATCGCAATTAATCGCTTTTTTAAATTGAGACTGAAGCTTATAATAATGGATATTTAAATGCTAAATCACTTAACTTTGCAAATATGAAGAAAAAACCAAACAAGGAAAGGTTCTGCTAAGTTCAGAATCTTTCAGAACAACAGCAGCAACAATTTGGCTTAGTCCTGCTGAAGGCTGCTGGAAACAGCTAGAAACTGCCTGACTTGAGAGCACATTTTTGTCACCGTCCACGGCTGCTGTTGCCTGCTCTCGTCTACTTTACAGGCGAGGCGCAGTTCATCTCCAACGAGCCTATGTTCAGTCGGCGGCAGGGCAGTCGGGACTCACCCGGAAATGGCGAGCAGAATGAGGTGACTAGTCTCTCAAAAGCTTTGTTGAGCTGAAATGAAGACAGATTCAGCAACTGCACGGCCTATTTCTCGCTTAAAATGTTTTCAGAAACATGTTTCAGTGAACTATTTTAGTGCAATATGAGATCGTATTCTGAACGGCCGCCATGGATTTCCGGAGAAAACAAACCCATGTGACGCGTTCGTCCAATCAGCTGCCGGTTTTCATTACTTGGGCAACAATACAGAGTAGCGCCGCCTGCTGTTATGGAGGCGTATTACGTTTCTCAGCCGCCACATGAAGTAAACAAACACAGCTGTGTTAATTTCGTTAATTTTTTTTAACAAGTTAAATATTAAAATATTAACGAAAAAATGAACGCGTTAATTTTGACAGCCCAATAGGCTGATAGGCACTATGATAACAGCTGTGGCTAACCATCCAACCCCACCCATGGTAATAAACATTAACAATGAAAACTAAACATATAGAATGCCCAAAATATCTAAAATAAAACAAAAGTACAGTTAAAATGTTAAAGATTGTACATTACAAAAACAAAATGTGCATACAACCCAAAAACTTAAAATCTCAGAGATCACATCAAACACTTGTTTTTGAGTCAGACCAAAAGCTATAATAGAAAGTAGTCCCTTGGAAATCGCTGTAGCTGTTGAAGCACACTGTCAAATTCTGTTTTTGTCAGAGTCTGCGTTTCGCAAACATTTAGGTGATGAGGACTAAAATCAAAAACACAAACAGTCATAATACTGAAATAAAACCAGTGTTGACAAATACCAGAACATCCTTTTAAGAACAAACCTTCTTTTGGCTTGTAACCCCCCTAAAATGAAGCTGTTAGGTATGTTGCTACCCTCCATTACAGGATGCATAAAGCATGGGTATCTCTAAACTTCTCAGATTTCCTTCTAAAAAGGGAGGTACAAATATTCAGCATTTCAAAATGGAAAAAAAGGACAAGATACGCTTAAAAAAACAATTAAGTTTGTGTAGCATCATCTCACAACCCCTTAGATTTATCTTCAGATCCCTTAGAGGGGTCCTGACCCCAGATTGGAAATCACTGTTTAAAGTCCAGTGATGCCCTGGGCTCAAGTCTGGTGAAGTCTTTTTTGCCCCACATTTTGAACAATCTATCAAAAATTAAAATGGCACAAAACCCTTGTAATAGGTTGTTTTACATAGATGTGCTTTTATAGCAATAGTACATTTAACAAGGGGAATACATTTTGCAGTAAAACCCTGATTGCTTTCAAATAGTCGTGAGGGAACACACAACCAGTTAATTTAATTACTGCCTGCAAACAAAGAAGATACTTCTCTGCCTGGATTAATTTGCTAACCATCTAGTTTAAAATAATGAATGAAGACTTTGAAATTAGATTAGTGTTTGTAGGAAGGATATTGGTATATTTTACCACCAAAATAAACATGAGAAAAAAAATAAAGGATTGTGCACAGGGCCGTAACAAGCATCTGTCAGAATAAAAATGCAACATCCACTTCATCTACAACAACAACAACAGCCCTTAATTAGATTGTACTGTATGCTCTGTCTTTGCATATATTCCCCTGCAGCCATATCTGCACAAGGTATGAAAACCATATGGCACAGGAAAACATCTGCTGTGAAGGAAAGAGGAAGAAATCCTCAACTGCTGCCATTAATCCTGCCAAGAAAGATACTGTACTTTCCCCTCTCTAGTTTCTGTTATTTAAAGCGACTGGGGATTGACTGTGCCTTGACAATGGAGCCATCACTGCGTGCCAGATCTCCAATCCCACACATCCACAGCGACGACAGGGCGCATCCAAGCGTCCTCAGCCTTCATGTTGCGAGGGAGTTGCTAGGCTCACATTGCTCAGCGCTCTCAGTAGAAGCCCGGGGGCACGCTGGGGTTGAGGCTGAGGAAAAGAACTGCCTGCAGTTGGCAATGAGTATGAAGCCGGGTAATAGGAAGAGGGCTGGGGGTGGAGATAGAGCCCAGGTTATAGACAGAACTGGAGCAGGGTGCTGCTGGGGCTTCTGGGTGCACTGAAAGTGAAGGATGGGGCTAAAGGGCAGTACAATCGGAAGTTACAGGTTTTAAATCAGACAGGCTGGCTGAATAGTGTTTGGGAGTAACTTTAACCTGCAATCCATCAGCAGCAGTGGCAGGAGGGCATGCAGGCTGTTTGCACAACTGCAAACTGCAAGCTGACATAATCTCATTGCTTTATTAAAGACATTTGTCTCTAACATTTATGTGTTTTAGACTTGAAAAAAGCCTGTCAAACTGTAGATGTTCACTTCCATTCTCTACCTGATCGAGTTTCTTTTTTTATTTGTACCTTTTTTGATTGATTTATACCTTGATGGTGGTGAGGTGCTCTTGGCAGTGCCAAGAGCACCTTGCTTGGCAATGCCAAGAGCACCAGAGCTACAAAATGTTTTTATTCCAATGTCCCCTCTTTGTTAAATTAAAAAGGCACCTATTTTAACCAGATTAGTGGATTAGCTGATGATGAAATCGACATAAAATGAACCAACAAGTCATTGATTTAGTCAAACATCTCTTGGAGCAAATCCATTCATTAATTTGCGCCTAAAACATTTAGCAAGAAACCTAAAAAGAAAAACATAACTTGTAAATGGCTAAATTGCATAGAGATATTTAATCAAACATATATAATGGAGAAATTGTCATACTCCTTCAGAGTACACCAAGATAAATGTACACGTCTGGTCAAGATGTATTGAGTTCATTAGACCCTAGTCTACATCCATGACGTTCCACTTCCGGGATTGCTCTGTTGCTGACAGATATTCCGACGGATTTCACTGATTTAGGCCGGATATACGTTGCCTTGGGCTTTCTTTGTGTTGTAATTTTAAACTCCGGTGGATTTACGAGGACTTTGGTTAACTGCTCCTCAGATCTCTGCAGGATAAATCCAGACAGCTAGCTAGACTATCTGTCCAATCTGAGTTTTCTGTTGCACGACTAAAACAACTTTTGAACGTTCACATGTTCCACCAAAACAAGTTCCCTCCCGAGGCTATTTTGCAGAGGAGCCATTGCGCCACCCAAGACGATTGTGATTGGTATAAAGAAATGCCAATAAACCAGAGCGCGTTTTTCTCCCATCCCGGAATGCTGTGTGGACTCGCCAGACCTTCCTTCCACAGGGCTGTGGAGGAAGGTCTGGCAACGCGAGACTAATTAGACGCTGATGACATGACTTTACATGATACAAAATTACTACTGTAAAAGAAAATTATAAAAGATCCTATGTGACAAAAGAGATGGCTGTCTTGATGATGGAATGTAAAGGAAACTGTGCTGTGAGTTTAGATGTTTTCGTTCTTCTTTTTCTCCTTTTAAAATGTATTTATGTATTTTTTTTCCATTTAATATATACTGTAATTGTCAATACAGGGCAAGAGTATTTTCATTTATTATTCAGTATTTCAAGTCATTCATTGAGAAAAGTTCTTTAAAGCTTTCTATTAGTGCTATTAGTTCTTATTCTGACAGCTTTTCAAAAGGTTAACCACTCTACCTCCACACCTGTAGTTAACAGTTACCAGTTAATAATTCAAAGTTTCATATCTTATTGTCTTGCACTACTGCTAACAAACACAGAAAGCACACAGGTCAGAAGGATTTAACTGAGACAGAAACTGTGGTGTAAAAACCCTCTGAATGGCTTTGGTATGGGCCAGAAATGTATTTTCTCCAGGAGAGTTTAAATGCCAACACAATTGTTCCTGTTATGCCACTCTTACCTCTGACATTCTGATTCATATCAGGCTGCTATTGTACTGGAAGGGTAAACATTTGGCTGTATAATATCTCCATGAATGAACAGCTGAGGTGAAGGAGACACTCACGTGTTTAGAGAGGTTGTCGCTCTTGCAGTCTAAATCATACCTGCAGAGAAGAGAAAAGAAGAGATGAAAGGCTTGAGCAGCAGGTCTGTGGCTGCCAAAACACAAATTAGTAGCCAATGACAGAAGCTTTTCTCCCTCATTTACTGCCATTAATGCAAGGCACTCGTCCGCTAATCACTGCAAAGAATTCAGGATTAAAGTAGGCTCGTGATTACGGCACCGAAAGCTTTGGTGACCGAATTTAATGCATGAGGCTACAACAATATTAGGCCTGAGCATTGTTAATGGCTGTCTTTACACTTTACCCCAGAAAATCAATATATAATATATTATATATATATAGTATATTATATAAAAATATATAAAAAATTCTAAGACATATAAAGAATAATTAAAGAGATCTATGACTAAAGGTGGACAAAAGATACATCAAAGAAGTACTCCCTGCAAAGGATAAGCATATATAGATGGATGGATGGATGGACATCCAGGAGGTTATTCCAAGTATGTACTTTAGGCATGCCTATTACAGTATTCTTTGCACTATTTGTAGCACAGTACAACCAGACCACAACTCTGGATATACAGTTTTTTTTACTTGTATAAAGATACTGTATTTTTATTATCTATAGTGTTGTGCGATTAGACAAATATATCGCCAATTGGCTGAGTCCATCTACGTTTTTTTTCTTCTACTTTTGGCCGATTTTTGTTATTTGCCTACGAGTGAGAGCCGCTGCTCAGCAACAGACTCGTTCAGTCTAGCACAAAAATCCAGCAATGAGGGTGCCCAGATAGCTCAGTTGGTAGAGTGGGTCCCATAAATAAAGGTTTAATCCTCAATGCTGCAGGCCCAGGTTCAACTCCAACCTGTGGCCCTTTGCTGCATGTCATTCTCCCCTTTCATGTCTTCAGCTGTCCTATTAAAATAAAGGCTGAAAATGCCCCAAAAAATATCTTTTAAAAAAAAAAAAAAAAGCAACGGCAAAGAGAGACAGCAGGGAAAAACAGTGTGTAAAGCCAGAATACATAGCCTTGTCCTATCGACAAGTGTTAATATCTTATATTCTGTCTATGGTTAATATAACGATAAGTGTTACTTCCTTGAAGGCGGGTACTCTGTTGAAGTTTAAAACTATTGGATCTGCCCAGAGCCACTCTGGATCTGCCACAACCAATCGCTAACGTTTGGTTGTGACGTCGGCGTAGCATCGCTAGCATTCGCCTTAGCCAACTCCTTTCCCACTAACGGAGTGAGCCGGAAAATCTAACTGTTCCCGAATCCCGTGGGGAGGAGGAGGGCCACGACATCACGGCCACCAACAAAACTCAGCAAAGATTGTTCTTTCTCGGGCTTTAGCTTCTGGATATTCGGCAGCGCCGCCATTATGGAACTACAACTCAAACTAGCGTACAACCTCAACATTATCGTTTCTCAGCCACTCCGTCTGTTCGCTGATTGGACCGCCAAAGATTTGGCCGGAGAAAACCCAAGACTATACCGCAAACCCAGACGGAGTACTGAAGGAAAATTAAAATTGAGCGGAAGTACGTAGGAGGGCGGAGCCAGGCTAAGAATACATACCTGCGCAAATCGACAATCAAATTATAACATATCGCCAAACTCCAAATCTATGTTTAGCTATGTTGAGTTGTAAGTTATATTTGCATCTGCCTGTACATTTGTTCTCAGCACTGTGTGTAAGGAGCTGACAAGCGGAGTACGATTTGTTGTATGTGTCAACATAATTGGCAAATTAAGTTGATTCTGACAGCTGGCAGATAGTCCAAACATATTTAGGAATACAGTAAGCCTAAGCACGATCTCTTGGATGCCACTTTTGATGAAACTTTAGAGAGTAAAGCATTTCAGTACTCCATTTCAGCCTTTAAATTGCATTTGGCAAAAGCAAAATGATATAGCGTTTGATTGCTTGTCTTTGCCTACACTTACTGAAATGATGCATCTCATCAGCGCATTCTCACATTTTGAAACGCTGATCACGCTAACGGAGCTTTCACACCAAATTGCACAGAACAAGACCATTATTTCTTAGTTTGCTTCTTTGTAGGATTATGTGCTACACTTCATTTCACACACTACCTCGTAAAAACTGAAAGCGGCATATGGCAATCACTACATTATACATCTGTGGCTGGCAGTATCAGACAGTGGTCTAGTTTTAACAAAACTTGAAACTGAGAAATGATTTACCTAACTGCTGCACTAAAAGAGTACTGCACCAATTTATCATTGCACTTCTACTGTATTACATTGCCTGACTCACAATGGACAGTTTTAAAAATGGGTTCAAAATCGATGCAGCAGAACCAGAAATATCATCTTTTTTATGCCACACATTATTCTTCCTTGTCAAAACCTGGCGCCTACATAACCCACAATGCAACTCAACCGCAGGCAGCTAGGTATGAGATTTTCTCACATATGCAGTAGTACTCCCTGTAAACAGACTTTGGTGTGTAAAAGTGATGAGTTTCTCTTTCAAGCATACACAATTGTCTTTGTACCAATCTTAAAGTTGCCAATTTAAAAAAGAAAGATATTTTTCTGAAAAGTGACTTCCACCTGACAGGACTGCTAGACTTACAAAATATGAATATATTAGGATTCAACAATCATAGCTTCTCTCCACCTGAGCTACTTGTCCATCTTATGCAGGAACAATCATCCAAAACCACAAGTAACATCATGCAAACCATGTAATCCATTCGCTTCCCCGGAGAGAAATTCATCTTTATACACTTCCCATAACCCGCCACCTTCCTGTCAATATGCGTGTGTGTGGAGTGTGTGCAGCGGCGTGCAGCGGAGTGTGTTAAAGGGAGAGCCTGAGCGTTTCTTTCAACAGACAGCATGCCATGTACGATAAGGCGCCTGCTGACAAAACTGGGAGATGCTGTGTCCAATACAATGATGTAACTAATGTTATTCTATAAGAGCAAGGAAACACGCCGCTGTTACGCAACACGCCAAAGGCAAAATGCACAGGTGCGCTTCATGTTCTATTCGCCTCTTGCCTCCGCCACTCCCAAATGTTCATAAATGATTTATGTAATCTTATTTAATAATGAGACCCTTAGAGAGAGAGAGTGAGAGAGTGAGAGAGTGAGAGAGAGAGAGAGGGTGGCGGGGGGGAGAGTTAGGAAAGAAAAACATACTACTGATATATGTACTGATGTCAAGTAAATTTTATCACAAATGTGCCTCAAGGGGCTTCACAATCTGTATATGATACCCACTATGCTTAGAGCCTCAATTCAGATCAGGAGGTCCCCCGAAAAAACCTTTTAACAGGGACAAAATTGAAGAAAGAAGAAAGAGCAACAGAGGAGGGATCCCTCTCCCTGGACAGACAGACAGACACACATTTTGTGTGTACAGAATAGACCAACGTAGTAAAATGACAGTACTGACAATCAGTATAACCAAATTATAGATGGATGGTAAACATATATGAAGAATGTATGATGATTTGGCCTTACATGTTCACACCCCCACACAGACAGACACACACACTAGAGTATGTGCAGGACATGTCCCACGGCACCTCATGAGTGCACATTTGCTGTGTGTGCGACTGAGTGTGTATGTGTGTGTTTATGGAGATGACATCACTCGGCATCGGCACTGGGCCAGACAGGATTTCTCTTGGTCCTGTGCTGTCTGTCTTGCGGGGGGAGCGGCTGCTCAGAGCTCCGTTTGAACTGAGCAATGATGACTAATGATGGCACACAAACAAACGGGGCCAGAGAGGCAAGCAGCTGAAGACACACTTGTTTCAACTCGCTTTTGTCTCATGTTTGTAATTTGGTTTTTTTAGTCTTTTAGTCTTTTACTTTCATTGGTATTGTATTGGTTTTTGCTTGTTTATTTTCTGTTTTGGATCCTACTGTATTTTAACAAATGTTTATTGTGTGAAGCACTTTGTGACTGTCTGTAAAAGGTGCTATGTCAAATAAATTATTATTATTATTATTATTAATAATAAACAACAGACAACAGCACACTGACACTTTATGAAACCCTTTATAAATCCTTCATACCGACTGATTCAAGATGCTACACAAATGTTTTATTAGCACATAGTCGGTGCTGTAATTGGTCCTGACAGATTATCTAGAACGTGGTATTTTAACCAAAAATACTGCTATAAAAAGAAAGGGAATGATAAACATCCAATTTGTAGACCATGTAGGTGTTTCTTTGGAGACTGAATCCACTTATTGTACGTTGCCTTGGACAAAAACGGCTAATGCCAAATGATGAGTCATACAAATAATAAAAAATAATGGTCAGATTTTCAGCAATTCAAATAAAAAACATTTGTTTGAAATATATCTAAACCTACATTGGTGTGTGTCATACTTATAATCACAGGAATGTATGGCAGGATATTGGGTTTAGGCTTCATTGTTTCTGATTTGGCTTTTTGATATTGTTTGTTACTGAATCCTGGATCTACAGTATTTGTGGTTATTTTGGCAAGGAGGGGAAACCAAAAATATGGTGAAACCAATACTTTTCTTTTTAGCCGATTTAGACTACAGTACAATAATGATTCATAAATTATGAGGTATTTTATGATTCCATCTGGTTTAAAGATTAAACAATACATGTATTCTCAATCTTGTCATGCACAAATGTTGTTTCACACTTGTTGTTACCAATCATTTTATATAAATGCTTCATCACATAAGAGTGGTTTCTTCTATTACATAAAATCATTTCAGTGTAGTAATTTCATTTTAATGTAAAACTGCAGTCCTCTGACCTTATTTAGCCACACTGTTAGATACTATAAAGTGCATGTACATAACCAGCAACATACATGTTTCCAAAAATTGATATGTAAAAAATGAAAAGCATGTTTCTTAATGAATTTAAGGTTTTTTTCAATTTAAAATTGGTTTCAATACAAAATATATCATTGATTACCAATACTATATAATAATAATATAATATAATAAATAAGTTCAATCAACTAAACAGCTGTATCCTTCTTTTATTCCTTTTGGGAGGGTATTTCATGTAATGTTTGGAGGTCTGATCCAATTTGCCACACTTGATTAGACAACCATCCAGCCGGGGGGCCTTACACTGGCTTCAGTTAGCATCTCAAGTTTCAATTGAAAAAAAAGGAAAAGCAAAGAGGAGCACTGAACATGGCCGGCAGTGAGATGGGGGTTAACAGGATTTCCAGGCATGGATAGCAGCAGAGGAAGCAAAGTGTGTCGTGGCTTTGGGGTCTTCGGGTAAAAAGAGCACGGAATGGGTTAGCAGCAGCTATGCTGGCAGTTTGCGGGGAGCTCTGTGCTGTCTGGCTGTGTATGAACGTCCTGAAGGGATGTGAGGCGCTGAGTGGGAGTGAGGGAGGTGGAGGTGATGAAGGGCTGGAGGAGCTGCAGAAGCAACAGTAAAAAGTCCTCAGTACAGAGGCTGAGGAAACTGGTTCTTTAATGAGAAATGTGTTTGCATGTTACAGCTCAGCAGGTGTGTGTGTGTGTGTGTGTGTGTGTGTGTGTGTGTGTGTGTGTGTGTGTGTGTGTGTGTGTGTGTGTGTGTGAGCAAGCCCTGTTCTCGCTGCAAGTGATCATAGGGCCATCAGCCCAGCAGACAGTAACAGGGCCTGATGCTCACCCACTCACAACGAGCCCAGAGGGAGTAGGCCACCCCCCCCCCTCCCCCACACACAAAATCATCTTCCATCCCCATCATCCAATCTCTATCAGTTTTTAACATCTTGCATTATACTCTGGAAAAAGTTTGCACTACATTCATCTAGCACACGGTCACATACAAGCAGATGGTTAAACACACAAACACACGCACACACACACACACACACACACACACACACACACACACACACACATATATACAAAATATCACACCAATGATTTATACTTTCCCCTGCCAAGCACACAAAAAGCTGAACAGGCATGCTCACATATACAGAAATGGAAACACGCACACAGGCGCACACACACGCACGCATACACAAAGTGCGCACATCCAGGGTTTCCGGCAGGCACACGCACCATATTCATATTAGCTTATAAAGCTGGACAACAATCCAGTGTTTTGTGACACACACACAACCAACAGCTAGCATCTGTCCTTGACCTTCACTGTAACCTCCCACAGCTTGGAAGCAGCATGTAGCCCTGCTGACAGGCCAACAAGTGAACAAACAAAAGAGCCGTTCCATATTTCATGAGATATCTTGGGAAAATATAGTGAAACAGCGTGAAACTGAAACACAATAGAGCAAAATCCAGATCATCATAATTACTTGGACTGCTCAACTTTTAGGGCTACACGAGGACATATGACTTTTGAAAACTTTTAACAGCAAAATACATGTGTATCTTATGTGGACACAAGAATATGTACATGTTCTATTAATAACTAAAATAATAACTTTTCTGTCAGCCTCAACACATGTGAACCTAATGAACCAATCAGGACAATTTTCATTATTCAATAGAGCTGGGCAATATATCGATATTATATCGATATTGTGATATGAGATTAGATATCGTCTTAGATTTAGATATTGTAATATGGCATAAGTATTGTATTTTCCTGGTTTTAAAGGCTGCATTACAGTAAAGTGATGTCATTTTCTGAACTTACCAGACTTCTAGCTGTTCTAGCTGTTCTATTATTTGCCTGTACCCACTTAGTCATTATAGCCACATTACTGATGATTATTTATAAAAAAAATCTCATTGTGTAAATATTTTGTGATATCGATATCGAGGTATTTGGTCAAAAATATCGTGATATTTGTTTTCTCCATATCGCCCAGCCCTATTATTCAATTACAATCACAATCACATGCACTGAATAATCACTTTCCAACCAATAAGCCAGGTGAGAATTGCTACTAATTTAGCAGCTAGATTACAGAAATGTTGGTAAATTCATGTTTAAAAGCATTATGTGCTATATTTTCAGATGCCGAGGTGAAAAATGAACATTACTGAAAATAGATCACAATCATCACAAAATGCCAAGTTTATGATTCACTGTGTGCACATGGCCCTATTTTGTCTCACTGCATTGTTTGAATGGGATGGATTCAAATGGAAATGCTGGTGGAAAAAGGCATGAAAACTTGTCTTTTATTTAAAAGGGAGAAGACTTACATCTCCCTCTGTGCAGACCATGAATATTTCAGTCTTGGCTCAACTTTGCTCTACACATAACTGCACCCACGCCTGCACAACACACACAAATACACAAACACTAACATGCATAAGTCAATTGTTAACTCACAGGTCAAAGCGTAGATTCTGCCTCTCCTCAAAAAAATAGTCCAGGATGAATTTGCGGACAAAGTCAGGATTGAGGGTGTTGTCTATGACTTCTGTCCTGCAAAACTAGAAGAGAAATGAGACAGGTGACATTTGATTACTGGCTGCAAGACTCATTCGACAAACTACAGACCAGAAAAACACCAGCCGTTGAAAATTCCATTGTTGTTGACACAGAATTGCAAAAATAACAACACATAACAATGTGCCAAAATGGCACAATGTTGAATGGTAAATGTCCAATACCATCTGAATTTACACAATCTACACAATTGCCACTGTAAAGAGGACAAACCATCTTGATGAAGGTAACAACATGGCCTTTCCCCCCAGTTCCACCCTCAGGCCAAACTTTAAAGTTTTGCCTCATTAGAATAACCAAATTTTCTCTCCATTTTTCATCCATCCAATGATTTTGTTTTCTAGAAATGGACGTTACAGCTTTACAGGGCAGATATGGTTTGCAATAGTCGTGTGATCACTTGATGCGCTCACTAAGTTACTTACATTCAGTTGGTAAACTTCAGCGATTGATGCTTGCTAAGCAATGAGCCAAAGGTTGCATAGATCTTTCAAATTCTCAAAAGATTATACCAAGGGCCCAGTTTCACAGAATTTGCAACATGCAAGCTGCAATTTGCAACGCGAGACGTTTATTTCGGCATGTTTCCCTTGTTAAAACAATGCTTGTGATCCTGTAGGACTCCTACATTCAATGAATCTGCAATGAAGTGTGAAGCGGCCACTATTCACAATCTGCATGCAAGCAATTGCTTCCAAATCACTTTTGTGAAACAGGCTCCATCTGAAAGAGACCCGAGAATAACTAGACCTGCTCCGAAATGCCATCAACCCAAAAAAAAAGAGAGAACACCAACACAATAATATAATTTGGACAACTCAGGTCCCGAGTCTCACTTAGCAGGAACTAAGAGGACCCGAAAAAATACAGTACATGGCATGCACCCACCCCAATCTATTTTTTTCACACAGGCATTTTAACATGAATGCCTCACAGATGATACAGCAATGTCATTAAAGATGTCTACATTGTCTGAAAAGAGATGCCTGCGTGGGATTGTTAGGTCGGTCAGCACTAAACAAGTAAACAAAACAAAAAGTGTGAGCTGGGTCAAATGTGATAAATTCAAACCAACACATTGATGCAACAGTCTTGACCTAGCATTTCAGAGGGCAAGAAAAAAAAAAACAGCATTACTTGCCCTGATCTTGTTATTTCCCAAATACTATAAGATGGCTCACAGGCCGGCCTCCCAAAAACTCATTGTATTCCTTCAATAAGACTTGCTGAAAGGCTGCCATTTAAGATCCTTCACTTAATAAACTTAAGTGAGAGCTTAATTTAATAACTTCATAAATTATTCCCACACACAACCCACCCCTGTACTCACCTCTCTCCATTCCCTGTTGGCTATTCCTTGAGTGTACAGCACACAAACTGTTGAATTAGAAACAGAGGAGGGGAGAGAAACAGGAGAGGATTAGATTGATTGAAGACTATTTAACAGTGCAAACAACGCTGAGAAGTCAGCCGAGAGCGTGCTCCTTCCCCGGACCACAATAAGAGAGGAAAACGCCCTAATTAAATGTCACTAGAACTTTGCCTTGCAGCGTGATGATATTTCAGAGAAGGGGGGAGGAGGGACGGAGAGGGAGGATGGGGACGGGGTTAGTGAGTGTTTGTGTGGGTGGAGGGAGTCTTAAGAGTGTATTTTGATTACGGGGCCGCTAGTGAAAACACAGCGAGGCAATCAGCTGGCACTAAAATGACATTTTATTTGCGTTCTAGCAGCCTTTACTGTATTCACACACATCTGTCACATGGCAGCAACTCACAACTCTGCAAACCTCCGGGACCAGAAACTTGGAAATCTGTCTTAACTGGTCAAATTTTACATAATAAAAATGTGAGTGGTGAAATGGTGGAAATGCTAAAGTAAGACATGAACTATGTCCTAACATACATACATTATAGTTAAAATCCTTTAAAATTGCAATAGAACAACAAATTCCTGCCAAAAATCAACAGGATATGTGTTTTGGATATTTCCTGTCGTACGACATGTCATTATGTTTCGTTGTGTGTCTTATCGCTCTTATTTTTTCTAATGACTCAGGTCTCTCTTGCAAAAGAAATATAATGTTGTATACATATGTCCGCTAATTTAATATATATAGATTGACACTGAAAACGTATTTTTGTTGTTTTGTTATGTTACAATTGGTGATGCTATAATTACTTCCTGTTTACACAACATTAGTTGATTGGGTCTTAAATAGCTAACACATTTCGTCAGTTTTTATGGTGCAACCTGATTTAGTTAATAGTTCGTAGTTAATACCTATTTTAAAACTAGTTAGTAATTACTATGATGTTAGGAAGACTAAGTAATGGATTTACAAATAGTGGGTGCAATCCAATCCAGTTGGATACATTTAAAACAAATGCAGTGGTAAAGACAGTAATCTGTACCTTGTCTATTTAATAATTCTCTCTTACCGTTTTTCACTTTAAGAAATAAAACAAAAAAATGTGTGGCTGGGTTAGCTCAGTTGGTAGAGCAGGTGCACATATATAGAGGTTCACTCCTCAATGCAGTGGCTGTGGGTTTGACTCTGACCTGTGGTCCTTAGCTGCATGTCAAACCTTGAACTACTCTGTTTTGTATTGTTGTTAACTGCTGTTATGTGAGCACCGTCCTTTGAGAATAATCTTTAAAACGCACCTCATGGGGAAGGCGACCCGTTTCCAACCCATTCCACCTGAGCAACAATGATCGCTAACTCTAAAAGGCCACTAACAACAACAACCTCTGTACGTCCTTGTCATATCTGGTCACGCGAACGCACTACAAGGAAAAGAAAAGAAAAGAAAAGAAAAACACACATTAGCCTGGTAGCTCGTGTTGAGTGTTAAGTAACCACTAAGATGGTTGCCTGGCTGGTAGACCATCTATGGGGACCCACGGCATGGCTGGTGAGCTGGTTGGGTATTGTGGCTCTAGTGGTTACATACACTGTTCTTTTTTTAAGATTATTTGTTGGGCATTTGTAGGCCTTCATTTGCATAGGACAGCTTAGACTCAAAAGGAGAGAGAGAATGGGGAAGACCTGCAGGTCGGAGTCGAACCTGCGGCTGCTGCGTCGAGGAGTAAGCCTCTGTACATGGGCGACTACTCTACCAGGTGAGTTAACCAGGGGCCTGTTAGAGACACTGTTGTATGAGAAGTTAGCAGGTTTGATTCCTGCAACAACCAGTGTGTGTCCATCATTGAGTACATTTACATGCCCACCAGTATTCCGAATATAATGGATTAGACCTCAAAGGGTTAAGTTTTCCATATAAGTGGTGATGAGCGAAAAATGTAGGTGTGAAGATCGGCCCTGTTTACTGACATTTTTTTTGATGGAATACATTCTCTGTTACGGGTTATGAAGGCTCATTAAACTCTTTCAAAACCCTCTCAAGCCAGGCTTCCACTGAACAGCCACAAAGGTAATGAAACATATGTAAACCCAACCACCATGTCTAATTTATAGTTACACTATGTTTACACCGCAAAGAGTAAAGAAAAACGTTTGTTCAGAATGAATAGAATGCAATGTAGGATAGAATGTTACTTCTACACTTTAATGCTGTTCAAACCTGCAATTTTTTGTTTTTTAAAACACTTTGACAAGCTTTAGGTATAAAGACAGAAACGTATATTTTATCTACAGGAGAGAGGCTCACAGAAAGCCAAAAGGTGAAACTTTTTAAATGTAGCATAAAATCTCTAAAATCAGGGTCCAAAAACACACACACACACACACACACACACACACACACACACACACACACACACATACACACACAAGGCAATCAGACCCTCTAAAAAAAGAACTTGAGTTGAGCTGATTATGAAGGCAACACCTTTAACTGAGGCGACATGCATCATCATTAATTACAGCATTAAATAATTGTAAATTTACGCCTGAGTTAATATATGAGCTACCACCTACTGATGACATGACATGATTTAATCATAGATTCATCAACAGTTGTGACTGTGTGGGAAAATCTATCTGATGAATTCCAATCCCCCCCCCCCAAATCTGACATTTCCATCTTGTAGAATAAAACTCCTGCTGAGCCCAGATACGCTATACTATTACAAACATTTAGTTTTTTTGTATTTTTTTGACTCAGAGCCATGTTGAAAATGTCACACTGTTTTTGAGCGCAAAAAAACCCCAAACAAATACGTCCTAATTACCCTGAGTCTGGTGCGGTGGCAGAAGCACTCAAACTTGCCGTGTTTTGGCAGACTGTCAGGCTGGATGTTGTATATGTTGCACTGTGGGTGGTGTGTAGCAAGCCAGGGCTCAGCTGGTTGAATATACAGACATCCTTTAATCTTTCAATGATGCAGTGAATGACACATG